>NW_017299866.1:5620-12260 GCF_001594075.2 Trachymyrmex cornetzi | reverse complement strand
CCTAAATCGGACCTTTTGCAGCATGTTGCAAAAAGACTCCCAGTGAATTAATTTGATATTGATAGAAGATAAAACGTGTAATAATAGATACTTGAAATATCAAAGTACAATTTCTAATCTTCATTTGCACACAAATCAGTTCTAAATGAGAAATATAATAAAAAATACGTTAAGTGGTACGCATTCAGCAACTTTCCCCTATATAATACTTTCTATTTACTTTAGACATTATGAATTATATCTTCACTTATATCTACTCACTTCATTTATACTTAGCTGGGACGAACGTTGATTCTCCACGTCACGAAAGTCTATTTATAAGTCCAGTAAAACTAATAATTCTCCCCAAGATCCGTGTATTCGAGCAGGTGTAGTTCCGATATTTCAAGAGATCTAGAATTAATTTATTTTATCGATTGTGTAGAATGCTGAAGAGTGTTTGTTTTGGAAAATATTGTCGGCAAACAATGTCGCAAAAGCGACTAACTACCTCACCTCTGATTTTGATGAAATTAGGCTACATTCTTTACTTTACAACATACATTTTTGTGCTTCTAAAACAGAATGTATGTTTACAACATACATTCTGTTTTAGAAGCACAAAAATTATACAAGGAAGCAAATTTGTGCTTTTAAAGTCAAGAATGCGTTTTTAAAACAGAGAATTTATGTAATAACAAAGAAAATATACATTTTTGGGAATTATGTATGCGAATGTGACAATTGTGATCAAAGTACGTAGCGCTGTATCGAGTCAGTATGACAAACATCTTAACCTCTAAACTCGCGAAATTTAACGCATAATAACTCGCTTCAAGAGTCCAACCGCCGCACTTTTCTGACCGGATTCTTTCGTTTTAAGTGAAAACGCGTCGAATGAGCTAAAAACACGTTGGGTCAACTTCCGCAAGGGCCATATATTAACCTTTAAACTAGTGAAATTTACCGCTTAAAATAACTCGCTTCGCGAGGCCGACTGCCATGTTTTTCTTCCGGATTCTTTAAAGTAAAAACGCGTCGAATGAGCCTAATTAATTTCATCAAAATCGGAGGTGAGGTAGCTATTCTAAATAATTACCATCTATTTAATAACCTATTATGCACATCAAATAGTATCTACTCTTCCTTTCTCATTCTGAATCAAAGCCATCATCGACATATTACAATTTAAACAAAGTCTATACTTACCGATTTGTTGCAATAAATACGCACGAAAACTTCTCGTATTCAAAAAGGCACGAAACGAAAGTATAAGAGCACGAGGCCACAAGGCAGTTGCCGCCGGTTTTTTGATGAGGCGACAGGGCGAGAAGAAGAAGCAATGAGCGCATGCGTATTCAGTAAACTCAACTGTCGAATGAGCGCTCACTGTTATTGGTATTTTCTTCTAGATCGAAAGATTTGATTGGACAATCTAGAAGAATACACTAATAACAGCGAACCCTCACTCAACAGTTGAATTCGCTGAATGCGCCCATTACAGCTACGCGCTGAACATGTTTCGCGACTGATATCTCACGGTAAGCTTTGGCTGCGTTTCTTAATGTGTATATGCGCCTTAGAACATATATAAATGGAAGTGGAATAGGGCGCTGAACATGAAGCCAATATGTGCGAGAAAGAAAAGTAGAAAGGAATAAATATTCACAATGCGCATGCATTAAGCATAATGTTTTAAATGAGTACTATATTAATGCTTTAATGTTTTATATTAATGTTTTAAAATGCTAATACAGCTTTGTGATTGGTTTATGACATATTAAGACAACAATTAAGACGGTTTTAATTATAAAAACCGACAATATGAATACGGGCTCAAAACTGGATATCCTATATGGACGTCCAAATGTTATGCCGTTAATGGATATACCGAAATCGTATGTACGATGGACGTCCATTTCATGTCCATGGACATGCGGACGTAAAATGGACATAAAATGAATGTCCATATGATGTCCTGTGTTATCTGGGTTGTAATTGTTGATAAGTCAGGCTGCGACTAGAGGTTACATTGGTTATAGCATACTACAAAAGCAGACATTATTGGTTCATTTGACATTACGAATATGTGCATCGAGATTATTCACGCGCTGAATCATAAGGTTCGTTCGCGTCGTAGCATGTTCCAGCATGCTCCAACGTGCACCAGCATGCTGTTACCATAACTCCTATTCACTTTAATGAGCCCGTTAGAACAAATCTTGCGATTCAGCGCGTAAATAATCTCGAAGCACACACACGTAATGTCGAATGAACCAATAATGCCCGCTTGTAGCCAATATTAGATTGTCAATCGTATCAATTATCATATAATTACTTTTGGCAATGTTTACTAATATTGAATAATATATGTTATAAACGTATTGTTGTCTATGACACTCACTGAGTGCTATGAGCATATTATAATACTCTTTGTTACTGTACGCTGCCAGTTCTTGATTCTTCATTTCTAAGATGCTCGAAGGATTATTGATTTTCGAATCGATCGGTCCTCCGTATTTATCAGACCTTCGCGGGGGGCGCGCCATCTCATCCCATCCCCCGCGACCATTCCGCGTCGCGGTGCATGGCGTGACCCCCCGCGAAGGTCGGATAAATACGGAGGACCGATCGATCCGAAAATCAATAATCCCTCGAGCATCGTAGAAACGAAGGATCAAGAAATGGCAGCGTACAGTAACGAAGAGTATTATGATATGCTCATGGCACTCGGTGAGTGTCATGGGCAATAATACGTTGCTGCAAGAAGATACGTCGAGCTGTATTCGAACAGAGCAAGACATCCACATGCCAGTGTTATACTCGAAGCAGCGGAAAGATTGTACGAAACCGGAAGCGTCCTGCCAAAGAAGGACGCCGGTAGGCAGCGTTACGCAAGAAACGTACGAAATGCGGAAACAGTTGTTCGTACCGTTGAGCAAAAACCGGAAACCAGTATTCGAGATATTGCTCGACAGCACGGATTATGGTATTCGACCTTACAACGAATTTTGAAAGAAGAAAAATTGCACGCCTACCATTACACTAGCGTATAACATCTACGAGAAGAAGACTATTCTCGGAGGAAAATATTTTGCGAGGATTTCCTCAGAAGAGCTGACGAAGATCCAGAATTTTATTTTCATGTAACATTTAGCGATGAATCGCTGTTTACACGAGAAGGAGTTCTGAACTCGCATAATATGCACGTATAGGACGACGAGAATCCGCGAGCGACGCGACTCAGAAATTTTCAAATTCGTTGGAAATTGGACGTCTGGGCCGGAATTATGGGGAAAAAAATATTGGGCCCAGTAATCCTCTCAGAAAGGCTAAATGGCGCATCATATGTGCAACTTCTAACAGAAGATCTACCTGATTTTCTGGAAGACGTGCCACTCTTGGATCGAAGTAAAATAATATTTCAACAAGACGGCGCACAGTGGTTCAAAATCCGAAAATGCTGGCCAAAAGTCAAAATGTTGATGGATTTGGGTGAAACTCGGTACTTAGGGGTCGCTGATGTCGAATCTGATATCAAAAACAAAAAATTCAAAATGGGGAATTCAATATGGCGGCTATTACTGCGAAATTGTGACGGATTTGCGTGAATCTCAGTACTTAGGGATTCCCTATACGGAGAATTCAAAAAAACTGGCCAAAAGTATTTATTTGTATCATAGGATTACAAAGGTATATACATATACACAGGTATATATTGAAATATCTTATTCTTAAAATTAATCTATTACTTTAATTAAATATAATTATTTAATATTATAAAGTATACAATATGTAATAGCATTTAATACTTCTTATTAACGATTAATTGATCAGAAATAACAATTATTTAAATTTTTGTTTATGGCAATTGTATAATTTCTCTTGTATGATGCTTCTTATATTTCTTAATATTTGTTAAACCTTGAAAATTTCTTCGAAAAGCTATCCAATAGAAAATATTGCTTTGAATACGCTGCGCTCGCGCTGTGCGCTACAGCTTGTCTAGGCTATAGAAAATCTGTAAATTAGAATCGTATAAAAAATATACGAATGTACATGTATATACATTAGATATAATATTTTAAATTTTGATTTTTTCAGTAAAACTTTACTAACAATGTAAGACTTACCATTATTAAGAATATAATTTTTGTTTGTAGCATCTACTTTTATTATACATATACGTAATTCTTTTACTCGTCAATACTTTCGCTATCATAAGATGAATCAGCTTCGAAATCAGATGCATCAGTGTTAATATTTGATTCAAGTAGTTGCATTACTTCTGAAGATATTTTCTGTGAAGTTTTTTTACATGGCAGCATATGTGAAACTATTATTGGATCAGACGATACTATAAGAATGTTCAATAAGTCTTTATTTGTATGTAATCTATTATCCTTCCTTGTGTGATGTTCTCTATAATAACGATAATCTTTGTTTCTACTTTCTTGAGGCTCTTCAGATAATTGTCCAACGGGAAGTCTTGATTTTTGTATTATTTGTGAACCATGTAGTAAGACTTTGTGGACTGCAGGTGACATTGGATACCACGAATAATTTTTCACAAATTGTTCAGCAATTTGGATGCAATACTGATGAAAGCGTTGAGAATCAATTTTGCGTCCGCTAGAGATAGCTTCAAGAATAACTTTAAATCGTGCGATAATATCTTCATTTAGATTCGTAATTGAAGCTGAGATATTAACGTTCGAGAAAAATTTTCTGGCTGAATTACCATCATTTGTGGTGCCACCACCTTGCTTAGGAAAATCTACTAATAAACCCAGCTCAGATCGAAATTTTTTTTTAATATCTTGTTTTCTTGATGTTACAGAAGCTTTGTCGCCTTCTCTTTTTGCTTGCCATGTTTTAATATCGAGTCTATATGCCACATGAAGAAGGCATTCGTAAAATCTAATATATGAATGTAATGGTGAAATTCCAAATAGCAAAGAGTTTTCGTTGATAGATCTCTGCATTACACCTTGAATGTCATTCACACCTCTTGAAGAAACACCGCAAATGAAACATGTTTGTGTTGAAAGAGTATTTGTTAAAGAATTACAAACATTGCCATCTATCATAGATAAAATCAATTGATGTTTCACGTTGATTTCACGATCTTGCCACATAATTAATGTAGTTTGTAATTTATCAATTTGATCTTCAATATATTTCCTTTCTGCTCGTATTAATTCAGGAGTTTCTTTTTGAAATTGGAAACGAATAGGTCGACAGAATCGAGCTGAATTTGCTTTTTGATTCTCCCAAATGATTGTCTCCTTCTCGGAACAAAAAAGTTGCAAGGGTACAAACGATGTAAGAAACATGTTAGCGTCACTATTGCTTTCATTTTGAAGTGATTGTTTATATCTAGCTTGTCCGCCAGATCCATCGAATCCCCATTTGCTAATTAATGTAATATTATAAATGTCTTCGTTTAATAGAGATGACATTTGCCGACATTTTATTTCAAAAATTCGTTTAGCAGTATGATCTAGTATTGCTTGGAGTGCAATTTCACCTGACGATTCCGTTACTTTTATAAAATTGCTAGCTGGATAACATCGATTCTTTGCAGCTAATATTCTATGATAAGAAGGATAGATGTTCGCATTTCTTACTTTACCTCCCTTTCGGATATTTAAGTAAGTTAATTTAGACATATGTGAGTTGATAATAAGCGCTAAAGCTTCGTCATCAGTATATGGTTTAACTTCAGTCTTCTGCTTCTTCTTCCATGATTGAATAAAATCTTCTGCTTTAGACGTTTCTTGTATTAATTGGTTTATTATGTCCGCTTGTACTTTCTTTCCAGTTGTGCGTAAATTCATTACAGTCGCATAAACCAATTCGTTATGTGGATGTATGTTACGAATTTCTTCAGTTTTACGTCTTTTTGATCTCTCCGAGCATTCTAAAAAATCTTTAGTTGGTCGACCAAATGAAGAAGTATTAACATGTTCACCAAAAACTATAGTCAAATTCACCAGGAAGAATATTTTTTGAGAAAAGAGCTTTTTGTCCGATTTACTAAAACTCATTTCTTTTTGAAATCATCAAAAATACGATGAACTAAGAATTGGTCTTCTTTAATTAAATGTTCAACTGATAGAGATTGGCACACAAATTTTCGTAAATCTTCAAACTTTTTACTTTCACAAAATATATCAAATAAATATTTTCTTGTTGTTGAGAAAGTCATTTTAGTACTGATTACGGGAAAAATTAAATTAGAAATGTTCGTGTTAACAATTAGTACAAGCCGCACAAGCCGAATACTAGTATTCCGTACAATTGAGAAGAAGAATAAACTGCTCGCAAATATAAACACGAATATCCGACATTCGCATTCGGTGTTCGTTTGTGTATATACGACTTAAGGTGTTCGTATAGAAACATAAAATATGAAAATAAAAGTAATACGAAAACATTGGAAAAACGATTTACAGGGACGTGCCTGGCGAGCGTGCAACGCATGCATAACCAGACGAAATTTATGATAGCCATTTGTATATTATTAATTGCACCTATAATAAAATATATTGTATAATATTATATATATTTGATAATTTATATATATTTCACTTTTAAATATAATTCATTAAAATCGGGGATGTAAAGAATTAACACCCAAATTGAAATTAAAAAATTT
>NW_017299866.1:3533-4474 GCF_001594075.2 Trachymyrmex cornetzi | reverse complement strand
TTAAAAATGTTTAAAATATAAACTCTATTACTTTTTCAAACAAAGGATTTGAATATTTATAGCATATTTGAAAGAATATGATACCATACCTATAGAATGCTATAAAACGTATGCATGAAATTACTCAACTTTGAGGAAATAATTCCAAATTATTAATGAATTTAATCCAAAATTAACTATTACATATAATATATCACATACAAGAGATGATATTTCATACGGTTTTAATACTTTTTTTGAAAACTTAAAATTTGACTTTTGGCCAGCATTTTCGAATTTTGAACCACTGTGCGGCGCTGGTCCTCACAACGCCAGAATTGTTACCGATTTTTTAAACCAGCAATTTTCCGCACGTTGGATGGACCGGTATGGTCCGATACGCTGGCCAGCAAGATCCCAAGACCTCAAGTCATTGGATTTTTTCTTGTGGAGATACTGCAAGGAAAACATTTATAGACAGCTTCCCGAGGACGTGGAAGAACTGAATAACAAGCTTCACGATGCTATTTGGTCCATCGACAACGACGTTATGGAAAGAATGCAGGCAAATTTATTGAGATGGATGAGAGCTTGCGTCACAATGGACGGTGGACATTTCGAGCATTTATTATGAAAAAGAAGATCGAGATCTCCGAAAATTGCAATTAATAATTAATCTGCTCTTTTCAGGGCAAATATTTCATTTCGAGGAATATTCTTTAAGTTCGCAAATAATTAAATTAAAAATATAAAATTTAATTTTTGAATTAATATTAAATTTAATTTCAAAGTTGAATAATTCTAGATTATTCAATATTAGTAAACATTGCCAAAGTAATTATGATAATTGATACGATTGACAATCTGATATTGGCTACAAGCGGGCATCATTGGTTCATTCGACATTACGAACATGGGGGTGAAGCTAGTATTAGGTAATAGGAAACAATATGGCGGCCGGG
>NW_017299866.1:1831-2047 GCF_001594075.2 Trachymyrmex cornetzi | reverse complement strand
ACGTTCCTATTCCTTGCTTTTTTGTATATGTATGTTCTTTTTATACTTTCTATATTTTTAGGATCGAATATTTTTCAATATTGTTATTTCATCACAATTATATATCATGATAAAATACTAATATTGAATAATATTAATTTCGGCATTCGATTATATGTATATAGTTAACGTAATAGGCATGGTGGAAAGGATACCCCCTTCCACCATGGTAGTATG
>NW_017299866.1:1269-1566 GCF_001594075.2 Trachymyrmex cornetzi | reverse complement strand
TCGTTTCTTGTTGCCATCTTTTAATACAGGACTTGCGCTTCTCCTGTATATGTTCTGTGATTACGAATGTGTGCTTCGAGATTATTTACGCGCTGAATCGCAAGATTTGTTCTAACGGGCTTATTAAAGTGAATAGGAGTTATGGTAACAGCATGCTGGTGCACGTTGGAGCATGCTGGAACATGCTACGACGCGAACGAACCTTATGATTCAGCGCGTGAATAATCTCGATGCACATATTCGTAATGTCAAATGAACCAATAATGTCTGCTTTTGTAGTATGCTATAACCAATGTA
>NW_017299866.1:0-264 GCF_001594075.2 Trachymyrmex cornetzi | reverse complement strand
TAGCCTCTAGTCGCAGCCTGACTTATCAACAATTACAAGCGGCCGATAAATCAAATTTCTATTATGTTACTCTTAATTCTGTCCATAAAACCTAACCTGCTTGATTGTTGTCGTCGAGCTCGTCAAGCTCAGGCTTCGCGTCGTATCGCGTCGGGTTGTGTATGGGCGTGTGTGTGTGTGCTGTGTATAACGCGTTTCTTCTGATTTCGAATTAAATAATTAATCGGTACTAATTAATAATAATAAACCGATAGAATAATTCGT
>NW_017299865.1:1787-4688 GCF_001594075.2 Trachymyrmex cornetzi | reverse complement strand
GTTCGGATGTCCGCTCGGATGTCGGCCTTGGTCGGGATGGCTGCGGCTGCGACAGTGGTTTCTTCTTCTTCATGTCAACGACCTTTTGTTCTAATTTTTTAATTTGCTCTTTCAATTCCGTCACCTCCATTTTGTGGATGGCGGTATCGACATCGCTCATATCAATATCGCTCAAACTATAAAGCAGTAATATTTTTGTTATGAAAAGCTTTTCGTTTTGAAACCCGCGCACAGTCTAAATACCGTAAATGCTGATCGGTATTAATAGCGTTCTTCACTGGCAGAACTAGTCAGTGCACTTTAAAGCCGTTGTACACAAATCAGCGTAAAGATATCCGTTTAATAAAAATATATAAACGAATTAAACCGTGAAATATTCGATACATTTTATTGTGCTATTTTATAAAATAAATTTTGAGCATTTTGTCAATAGAGATTTCTCACTTTTAAATATAGATTAGAATAGTGTACAACAACTTTAATGTGCACTAGATGCGCACTAGTTTTATCAATAAAAAACGCTATTAGAATGCGCACGGTATAGCGAGATAAGGAGCGGGAAAACGCCAAATTGAAAATTGGCCGAAAAGTGCATCGCATACCAAGCCCTGTTATGAAATATATATTCGTGAAAAAATATATACTTACTTCTCGTTATCCACGTTCTTATTCTTATCTTGTTTCTTTGAAGCTTCCATCTCCTGCAGTGTGTACGAACACGATACGATACGAATATTATATCAAATGGATTACAGTCTCAATTGTTTCAAGACAAATGACATCCAGCCATAAATCGTCAATAGATTATGAAATATCATAGATGATAAAAAAATTCTCG
The DNA here is from genome assembly GCF_001594075.2 of Trachymyrmex cornetzi. Lineage (NCBI taxonomy): Eukaryota > Metazoa > Arthropoda > Insecta > Hymenoptera > Formicidae > Trachymyrmex > Trachymyrmex cornetzi. Next base: position 3,850 of record NW_017299865.1, on the reverse strand, counting down.
AATGAATTTTTATATAATCTAGGATATTATTTTCCGTTCATTTGATGAAACCATTTGTGATAGTGACAACACTGACTATACGTTTCCCAACACCAACCAAATATATTGCTGGATTCACACTGCATCCGATGTGCGCCTTACGACGAACTGCAACTAATCAGAAAACAGTATTCCGATTGATTTTGCGTCATATTATCGAAATCCTGTTTTCTGAATGGATGTAGAGCGTCGCACGATGCAATGTGAATCCAGCATATCGTATCGCATAGACAGTAGGAGAGAATATTCAACATTATTTACAGAAACGAGAAATAAACGTGGTTAACTAAAAGTAAGTATGTATTTTTCACAAATATAAATATTTATATTATAACAGGGTTCGACGTAGGGGAAAGTTGCTGAATGCGTACCACTTAACGTATTTTTTGTTATATTTCTCATTTAGAACTGATTTGTGTGCAAATGAAGATTAGAAATTGTACTTTGATATTTCAAGTACCTATTATTACACGTTTTATCTTCTATCAATATCAAATTAATTCACTGGGAGTCTTTTTGCAACATGCTGCAAAAGGTCCGATTTAGGCAACTGGTCGCCTAAATCGTACCTGTAAGTATCCCAAATCGTATCGTCTTTGAAATTGACAATATATAATATTATTTCTAATTATCCTTATACAGGCGTTTGGAAACATTGCTCGGATGCATCATGATTGTTTACGGCATTTAGACTGTGCGCGAGTTGGCGAGGTCGGAAAACCGGGTTGAAATTCAGCCGAATAGTGTATCGTGTGCGCAACTTTGTATTAGAACAACAAGTTTTGTGTGCACGACAAAAATATTACTCCCTCATAGTATGAGTATTGGTAACAATGACGCTACTCGCAAAATGGAGGTGTCGACACTGAAAGAAGCAATAACAAAGTTGTAGCATAAACTCTCTGGAAATAAACAGCAACCACCACCATTGCCATCACAGTCATTCCAACATTTCCAACCAAGGCTGACTGAACCTACATACATCCGAACCTCAGCCTGGGTCAAACTCATCAGCCGAGCTTATAATAAGATGTAAATATACAAATATGTTACGCGGATAGAATTGCTATCCGTCCTCATTTTCCTTATCACCGGACTATAAAAAAAAGAAAACAATATCGTAAGGAAAAATAATGAATAGCAATGCTACATTGCAAACGAATAATTGTTCTACATAAAACAGTTACCTTTCGTCTGTACATAGGATCTCCATGCATCAAGTCTTCCAGGATACTGTCCTTTTTTCTTTTATAGCATTCGGGAAGGTTTTTCAAAAAGATGTGTTTAAAATATTATATAATTATAATATTATAAAAACATATACCAATTCTTTATTTCAGCAAAACGGTGGAAGTAACACGGAGAGGGCGTAGAGGATGAAGTCGTGGTAGAGTTCGTCCATCAAAAATTATTCAAATTATTCAAATTATTCGCTAAAACTTAAGTATAGTACATTTTTTATTATAAACTCTTTCTTTAGTTAAAATAATACTTTAAAAGTACAAGAATTGTGAACATATTTCATTTATTATTTATTTATAGATTGACTCAGCAAAAGATAAAGAAAAAGATCTCCAAAAAGAAAATAGAAACCTCTAACAATCGGTTAATAATAAATCACCGCTCACGGTAATTCCATTGCTGTATGGCGTCAGTCTGGAAATGCCTGTTTCCTTTGCTATAATCCAGCCTCATGCGATGAGACCGGTCTGCATTATCTTGGTGGCACAGCTTGCCTCATGAGATTCAAGTACATAAATGACTTGCATGATCATTTGCTGAAGAACCTAAATTGTCGTTATAACTCTCGATATTGTATCATCAAAGTCACCTTGTTGCATGCCACAGAGGTAATAATAGCAATAGAATAGCAATAATAATAGTAGTAGTAATAGAGATCCGGAAGAAAATGTTTCATATATAATTATATAAGATTATATATAATTATATAAGAAATTGACGTATATACAATTATATATAATTATATTTAAAATATATTTATTTATATAACATTTTTTCCTGGG
>NW_017299865.1:0-1759 GCF_001594075.2 Trachymyrmex cornetzi | reverse complement strand
AGAGAGAGAGAGAGAGAGAGAGAGAGGGAAGCTTATTATTTTAAATGAAGTATTACTTGTAAGAATAAAATTCATTATTATTATTACATAAGTACATTACAAAGAGAAAGTCCATATACTATTTACATAAAGAAAAAAGAATAATGTATATAAATAATATATATTTATATACAAAAAAAATTATATTTATATATAAATAATATATATTTATATACAAAAAAAATACTTACATAGTATACATATACATGAAAGTAAAAATTTATAGGTCGGTCATGGGTTCGTTAACCGTTTATCCAATATCATTGGTCCACCTATAGTTCGAAAGAGTGTATTACGATCCACGTTTACGGAATTACCCGGCAAAATAGCGATTCTTCATGGTCTAACCCATAAAGACGAGGAAATATACAAAGGCAAAGGTGCACAAAATGTAGCAAATTGCGTGATGAATATTGCTATGAAGAAGGTGCATTCGGTGAAGACATGGTTGAGATCAACGCTGGATGAAATTCTGATGATGGGCGACTCATTGTATGCTAAAGTTAAATCCGAAAAGCCTGCAATAATAAAGATGATGACAGCGGCCGATTTAGATAATACCAAATTCCAAATAGAAGATCGTAAATTAGTGATAGATGTCGATCTGATCACCATGACCGGTACGATTACCTCGAAGGTGCCGTCAGTTTAAAATTGGCCTTGATTATTAATCAATCAATAACATTGGCATATAGGTTGTGTAATTATAATCATGCAAGAATTTTATACATTTATATAACTTCCGTAATCAGTTTTCATTTTGTTGTCTGTTTTGTAATTATAAAATAACAATTGTACTTCATAAATAAATTTGTGTAAATGTATGCATCTTTACACAAATATAATGCTATGATGTTAAAAAATACTTGTTTCGTACTTACATAACTGTTTATGTTAATTAAAACACAAAACATAAAAAAAGAATTGGCGGTAAATTATAATATAATAGAAATAGATAAGTAATATATAGATGAAATGTAAAATGAAAAATGAAAATGTAAAATGAAAATGAAAATAAAAATGAAAATGTAAAATGAAATGTAAAATGAAAAATGAATGTAAAATGAAAATGAAAATGAAAATGTAAAATGAAAATGAAAATGAATATGTAAAATGAAATGTAAAATGAAAAATGAATGTAAAATGAAATGAAAAATGTAAATGTAAAATTCACAATATATAATTTATTATATTTTCTAAATGAAGTGTCTATTTCTTTATATAAAAAAAACAGTATGACAATGTTAAATTTATTAATTAAAAATTGTTGTTCACAGCGCGAGTGCGTTGAAAATAGCAATTTTCAATTAATAAATTTAACATTGTCATGCTATGTAACTTTTACTATGTAAAACTTTTATATTAAGATCTACAATACATTTTTCAAGATATCTAAAAGATATCTATTAGACATCTTTAAAGCATTTCAAACATCTTCATCGGATATCTAAAAAATATCATATGTATCGGATCCTTCTCAACATTCTCTACATACTACATCAATATCATTGAGATGCAGTATGTAGAGAGTGTTGAGAAGGATCCGATACATAGGATCGAAACCTACATTGTTATAATAAAAAGTACTTTATCACACAATTAATAGAAAGCGACGACTACAATGAGATTTTAAAGCGTATAATTTTAACCTTAAACTTAGGGGAATACAGCTTAGAGCTTGAAACTGGAACTTTTCGTCTTAAAACGTCATTGTAAAATA
>NW_017299864.1:27569-28553 GCF_001594075.2 Trachymyrmex cornetzi | reverse complement strand
TTGGTGTCAGTTAAGGCATTAATAGCTTTGCCATCAAGCATCGTCAAATGCATGCAAAACGTGTAATTCACAACTTGCGTCTCACCGCGGTCGACGAAAACATCGAAGTTCTTCAGGGCAGAGATTTCTGTTCGAATATTATTTACTTCTTGACAAATTAATGCTGAAGTTTCTTTCATATACAGAAACTTAATTGGCCTGCATAACCGTGTTGATGATGGTCGCGGATTTTGCCATAGAAGTATCTGCTTTTCTTCTTCGTCGTCTCCATCGGAATCGTCGTACTAGGCAACGAGTCTAAGCGGTACAAACGTGATCAAAAACAAATTTGAATCTGTTAGAGACTGCAGTTCTTTTTCGACTTCAATTTTGGTAAGCCTATTGAAATCATCGCTGGTACTGCTACTGCTGTGCCCAAGTACCGAGTCAACAGGCTTCTGCATATATTCAGAATGGCCTGAACTACCATCATAGCCCCATTTCGAAATTAACTGAATTCTCTTCACTGATGGAGGAATCGTTATGCATTTAATCAACCGCGTTATGGTATGATTCAATAAGTTCTGTAATGGTATGTGAGCTCCTGGAAAATACAATGATCTCTAATTTCGAATGGTTACTATATTTTTTTAATTTATGTGAATTTTGTAATTTTTACATATAGAAAACTACGAGTTGATCTAAAAAACTACGAGCCGATCTAGAAAACTACGAGCTGATCTAAAAAACTACAAGCCGATCTAGAAAACTATGAGCCGATCTAGAAAACTATGAGCTGATCTATGTTAATAATATCAACCTTTCTCGGTAATTGTTACACCCTGTGGGTAACACTGCCTTTTAACTTCTCGTACACGTTCATACGATGGGTATATGTCGGCATTTCGCTTCTTTGCCCCTAGTCGAGTCTGAATATACATATCCTTCGACATTCCCGCGTTTAAAATAAAAGCTAAGGCTTCCTCTGAGGTATACGGAACGATG
>NW_017299864.1:21581-23388 GCF_001594075.2 Trachymyrmex cornetzi | reverse complement strand
AGAATTCCCTCACCACCGCAGTACTGCTCAGGAGTTCGGATCACTAGGAAGCGGTCGGTTTTCTAGCAGCTGGAACTAGGAGCAAAAAGCCCGAAATAATTGTTCGCCGGGCTTTTATACCGGATTGTTGCTCCCGCTCGTATTGTTCCGGAATCGTTCGGTGATTCTCGGCGTGGCACAATACGAGCGAGAGCTGCGGCGCTCGGCGTCGTTCGGCGACGCTAGGGTTTCGTATAACTGGAAGTCTCGCGGCCTGAAATTATGTTTTCTATTATGTCGAGCGCACCGCGCTCTTATCGCATACGGTGACCGGGGGTCACCGTAGCGGCGTCCGGCGAGTTGGTGTTGCCGGGAATGATGCACTTATGGGGGTGCATCGTTACAAAATTACGTCATCTTCTATAGCAGTGCTCGGAAATAGTTGCTTATTTCGAACCGATGGGCCTTTTTGAAGTGCCGCCTACTTTTCCCCCGCTGCTTACTACTGTTCAACGCTCGACGGCCGAGCCGCCGTGCCGGATCGCGCGCGGACCACGGTTGCCAGGTATCCAGATTTCGACTGGAGACTCCAGTTTTCGGGACCAAGCTCCAGTTCTCCAGTAGAAAGAAAATATCTCCAGTTTTTCGCTCGCGTGGAGTATTTATTCTTGAATATTTAACAAATGTTATTCAGGACATGATTCTGAACTACATTCAATAGATTTTAGCCGTCGATCGGACACCTTGCGTAATGCTATAATTCCGTCGGTGCTGTAAGTTTGTACTTAAAACTGGAAAAGTATTAATGATAAATAACTTTATTAAAGTATTTTTGAAAAACTTGCCATCTCAGCTATTAGATTCTGGAATCTAAAATTTAATGTTCCATTTAAAAAAATCGATTTGACCTTGACTTGATAGACTGGTGCCAAAGCGTATTTTAAATGCTAAAAAAAAATTAATAACAGGCAATGACCGGCTGGTAAATGAAGTTAAGGTTGTAACAAAACGAAAAAAAAATGTTTAAACACGAGATAATGTGAAATGGTGAAATGGGGGTGCTGTTTATGGGTTGAAATCGGTTTTTCTCGACTTGCGACGAAGGGTGACCTCCTAGTGGAAAATGTTCAATACAAAAGTTATAGATAATAAAAAAATCTAAAACTTTGGTATTTTACATTTTTCAATATAACCTCAAATTTTTCGAGAAAATGGCGATAAACTGATTTTTTAGCTTTTAATTTTTTTCTCACGTAAAAATAATTTAATTTACATGAAATTTTGTGGAAGTATACCTTTTTTTGCCTGGAATAAGCTTAATTTTTTTGGAATTAAAAAAACAAATAGTTTTTGAGATGTTGACATTTTTATTAAAAACTACCCTTATCTTCCACGGACAACTTTATTGATGTTTTTTTGTATTTTTATATTTATATATATATCATTTTAACCGTTGAAATGTGTACTTTCAAATGGTCTATGCATGTTGTAGGTTAAATTTTCATTAAACGGCTTAAAATTACGAAAAATCGAAAATAGTGACTTTTCTAAACACTAATTCATCAATTTCTCTAATGATTTTCAATTTTGTTGTTATTTTTGTTAATAATTGACTACATTTTAATGACAGGACGTATTGTAATGTAATATTACTAAAGTTGATTTAATTTTATAAAGGAAAGGGAAAAGGTATTAAAAATAACATTTTAATGGCTATAAATTGAACCATATTGAGAGTCGTAATCTGTCAATAAGATTCGCTAACTTAGTGTGCATATTATTAATGTATATTTTATTATTTTTTCATTATGTGTAGTATAGTAATGAG
>NW_017299864.1:15768-18803 GCF_001594075.2 Trachymyrmex cornetzi | reverse complement strand
GCATCAGATAAGAACATGTACAAGTACTGTTAAATCTGACAATAGTTTGTTCTTTATCGAAAAATTCTCAGAATTGTTGCACACGGTGCAATAAGTTCAGAAAGTTCATCGTAACAGATCTATTGTTTCTTTCCGAATGCACTCAGATCAGCGGGGCCCTGTCTGAGTACAACGCCATCTCCCAGAAAATCGAGCAACTTCTATTATACACAATTCCTGGTCTGTTTATCAGCCCGAGTCTTCGTTGACAAGCAAATTTACGTGATTTATAAATTAATGTATTGTTACGTCCAACGGACTCACGCTGCCTCTTTTCTCTTTCTCACGGAGACTTAGGGGTTATGAACCCCCTAAGACTTCTAGGAAAAGTAATAAAAATCTTTTCCCATGATAAAGTTTAAAGTAATGGACTCTAGTGTCTCCATTAATGTCAAATAAAATAGAATTAGAATCGGTGAACGCAGGGAGCTAATGCACCACCGATGACACTTCCCTTGGATAGCACCATTAAAAACGGCAATTAATGTCAGTACTGGCGCCTAAACATTTTTCTGACAAGCAAGTCGCGGACGAATCTCACGATGTCCGCGACCATAAAATATAAATGTGACATGCGAAGTCCAGGGAAAGTGTTTGACGGGCGCGTGCCGACAGAGCACGTGTGCTCGTCTTAATCGGTGCACGTGCATTTTCCCATAAATTTAGGAAAGTCATAAACTAAGACGACACTTGTTGATACCAACCGACTTCTTTCCTCCCCCATAATCTTGACCAATCCAAAATCCCGAAAGTCATCCCACCACCCAAATTTGAACCCTACTAACTAGGAAAAACCGCTATATAAACCACGGTTCCGCGGTCCTGAGCGTCTTTTTTAGTCTTTTTAGTCTCTTGGTCTTCTTGTCTTGTCTTATTTTTCTTTTGCTCTTGGGGTCGTTTTGCCTTACTAATTCCCGAGAGTCTTGGTCCTAAAGTCGGACCCAAAGGTTATTCCAATTTATTCAATTTATCAAGTTCGAGTCTCGGGCACACACTGTGCGTTACTTGTTAAATATCGAATATTAGAGTCAGTGACTCGACGCCCGAGATCTCGACTACCAACGCCGACCACGAAGCTTCCGAAGCCCCTTCATCAGACTCAGCAGATCTCATCGAACAGTAAGTCAATACACCCTGTTCCTTTTCCTTCTTTTTATTGTTCTTTCTTTTCTTTTTCTCCTCGCCGTATTTAAAGCCCGTGGTCGTTCCTGGTTTCCCCGTTCAGTTTTCTCTTATCCCTTCATTGTTCGGTAACTGATTAGCTTTCTTTTACTTACTATCAAATAACCTTGCAGTTCGTTCAGACGGAACCACCGGCCGTTCCCACCGTCGCTCGGTTATAACATACGTCCGGACGACTCGTGGCAGAACGCCACGAAATAGGGTCAATTTCCCGGAGGTTCGTCATTCCCCAAATCGCACTGCCGAAGCTTCGCCGGTCGAAAACTATACCGTCGCCGAATTATCGCCACCAATTCTCTCTGTTCCTCCTCCTTCCCCTCCAATACCTATTTCGTACTCACCAGTGTCGAACCTTCTCTCGCTTCCCGATGAACCTTCTGAAGCACCCGATTTCCCGTCACTATACCCGAGTCCTTCCCCTGTCTCAAACGTCTATCTTCCGCCTTTAAACTTTGTTGACAACCAACCCTCTTTCCCTCCGTCTCTTCAACCACCGTACTTCCACTACATCAGTTCAGTAGCCGACCTCCTGGCCTATTGGCTGTCTCAGCCTACCGACAACCCCCGAAACCACAATAGTCTACCTCAACGATACCTCTTTCCCGTTCACCGTCCCAGCAGAACATTTAACTCCCCTTACAGACTATTCCTCACCTCTTTAACCGCTCCTTAACCTCCTCCTCCCCCTTTCTCTCTTCTCCTCAAAACACACACACACGCACACAAACACGCATAACTATGTTATTAAATATATATATATATACATATATATGTAATGTAACAACAATTCTTAATTTTAATTATATTACTTAATTATCAAACCCTGATTATTTTAATTTCGAGCAACATATCCTCGTATTTCTAACGCTAATACCAGGATTGCACTCGGTCCAATCCCCGGCCCTTTGGATTCATTTCCAAGACCGAAAATAAGGGCATCGAACGCACTGGCCCAACTAGGATAGAAGCGTGCCCTTACGGTACACTGACCTAGTTTTCCGGGCCTTTAGCCTGTGCGTTTGCCTCGAGCGGCACTCAGCGAAGCGTCGATCTCGAGAAAGGCTTCCGCTTCGTCCTCCCTCGAACCCCCGGCTCTACCAAGTGGCCAAAGGACGAAGTGAAGTGCCTCCCTTTGAGTCGGTCCCTCCCCTTAGCTCCCTTGCGATCCGGAGCTGGGACTGACAATACGGCGTTTCGTTCACCCCCTCAGGTTCCATGCGTGCGGAACCTCGGACGTAACATTATATATTTTTTTCTAAGCTTTCAATCTCAGTTCTGTAAACTCAGTATTGTTTGTGCACGTTATGCGGTGAGTGGTATAGTATCGTTTGGTCCATACGAGCTATAAAACTTTTATAATTACGTCAGTTGACAGCTCTACGTGTTGAAAAAATGTAAGTTTTTAATTTTTTTTCCGATTAATACAAATCTATTGCACCACGACAGAATTTTACATCTATTTTAACCCTGCAAAAGGATTTTTGGTTCCGTTTAGTAAATTCGGAGATGTAAATTTATCTGCAAAATACCGACAATTTGGCCACTCCAGCATCCCCTTAAATGTAGATATAATGAGGTCAGAAGTATCCATAGTTCTGTTAAATACATCTTCTATTGTTGCGAGACGAGAACATTTGTTCTTTTTCTCAATCAAACGAGACCGAGAAAGAGGATGACTCAAGCGGCCTTACAAATTTTTACGAAAGTTTGTATGATACGGTCAATTGACTAATGAAGAGCAGTATGATGAAGATTTGTAATTATGTTTGAATAATAATTAATTAATAAATTTGAATAAATAAATTCAGGCTATT
>NW_017299864.1:12006-13909 GCF_001594075.2 Trachymyrmex cornetzi | reverse complement strand
AAATGATTTTATGTAAGAAAGACGCGAGTGGATATAAAGTGCTGTCAATGGCTGACACTATAATTCTGAGTGGTACATCTGCTTTGTGGATCTTCGGCAAACCATAAATCCCAGGAAGTACACCATCACTCACATAAAGACGACTTTCGACTCACTTAAAGACGACGGTATTCAGACCCCGATATGTATCCTCTCTTTTTCCAAGTCGTCAATAATTCTCTCAATTTTCTAGTTAAATTACTAATTGGGTTTTTTTTGACAATTTCGTAAGTATTTTCGTCCTTAAGTAAACTAAGCATTTTTTGTTTGTAGTCATTAGCGTCAATAGCGACTGTCACGTTGCCTTTGTCAGACCTAGTAAGCAAAATGTTTTTATTTTGTTCAAGAAATAATTTTGTCATCTTCCACAAAGTTATTAATCTGTTTTTTAGTTTTCCATTTTGTTTTAAGCGCGTAATTAAATTGTTAGTGATAGGTGTGATTTTATTTCTAACGTCGAATCTAAGACTAACATGCAATTGATTGATGCTATTCTCTATGTTTTTAATATATTGTAACGTTGTTTTTTTAACATTCAAAGATGGCATTGAAAAATTTTCTCCAAGTTGTAATAAGTAACAAATCTGTTTAGGAATGTTTATCGAAGTCAAATTTATGAACCATTTTTCTTTTAAATTATCTAATGATGACAACGCCCTACTCATATTAATCTCTTTAGGTTCTATGTATATTTTTGAAACAGTCCTACTCATTTGAAATTCACTAGATATAGGATTATCATTTTGAAACCCTTGTATTGTTTCACTCATACATTGACTCGAAGGGGAAATTGAACTTATAGAGTAATTAATAGGCCTAATACTCTGTATCTTGTCTCTATCTTGTTTATAAATTAACCATTTTATTTTTTTGTCTATTCTTATTAACTCTTTCTTGTAAGTCTGTGTACATGTGATTTTCTGATTATGAAAAAATGAATCTGTAATCCTTCTAGGAACCTGTGCTATTATTTTCCTCATACAATAAACCGATTGTTTCTTGGAATCATGAATCGTTCTGTGTGAATCGTTTAACTCTGTGTTGAGTATCCGTTGGATGTACAATTGTTTCGAGCGTTTTAATCTTCTCTTCGTTGTATAATGACTTAGGTTATGTTCTCTATTATAGATGTTATATAAATGTTGTAGGATGATATTTTCATGAATACATGTTTTTAGGAATCTGATACGGATACTATTTTTTACAATAATCTTTTGGTGTTTTGACCAGGTTTTCATTAAATTCCACGTGGCATAACCAAATGTTATATATATAAAATTAAAAAACAATACTTGATTATGACGCATTTTTCAGCCAGCGTATAATTAAAGAATGCTAATTTCGACTCTCAAATTGTCAATAAACAATTTTATTGACAATTTGAGAGTCGAAATTAGCATTCTTTAATAATTAATTAATCAATTTTCAAAAATGTTTAACTACATTCAAATTAAAAAAAAATTAAAAAATCGATATATACTACTGAATTTCATAAAAATTAGACAATTATTATAGAAAATTGTTCGCTATTTTGGATCCGCCATTTTGAATTGTGCAATTCTGATATCAGATTCGAAATCAGCGATCCGAAGAACCGTACATGACCATAATTTTTCATAATTTTATTAAAATTCTGGAGTAAATGGATTTTTGATCACTTATTCGAGTCTCTTGGCCTACTGTGTAGTAGTGGGAAAATACAGGGGTTGGACAAAATAATATAAACACCATGCTAAATATAATATATTTCAAATGAATATTAAAAGGGCATAGAACCAATATTTTAACAAATAATTATAATTAGAATAATAACATTAAATACATACGTTTCGACTCCGATCGGGTCATTTTCAATGCAAAAAAC
>NW_017299864.1:5785-11687 GCF_001594075.2 Trachymyrmex cornetzi | reverse complement strand
AAATATAAAACAAAATTCAAAAGGTGTAATAGAAATTCGTTATAAAATGTCAAATAAATATAAAAATAAAAATCAGTTAAAACAGAAGTAATTTACCTTCTCAGATGACAATGGAAACCAAATAAATTTATAAAATTCCACATGTATATCAACTTAAATATAATTAAAACTATTTTGCACTTGTGAAAGCAACCGCTCTCGAGTACGTCAGACAACATAATGTACCGGCAGAAAGTCGAGAGAGGACAAGAACAGTGAAAAATTAAGAACTGGAAAGGGAACTAATCATGTTAGTATACGAATCTGGCAATGACTCCGTATCATTTTGTCTGTTTATACCGTGTGTTTGTTTCTTAATATAGACCATTTCAGAAATTAGTCGTTTTCTGTAGGAAGGTTCTATGTCCAAAATCCTCACATTGTTCCACTTGAAATCATGATTCGTTTCAATTCTATGATTAATAATAACTGATGGAGATTTTGAACCTTTAATAATGTTTGAGACATGCTCCTTTACTCTAGTTCTCAATTGTCTCTTCGTCTGGCCAACATAGCTAACATCACAATTTTCACAAGATATTTTATAAACTACATTCTGATTGTGTGTATGATCTAATTTATCTTTGCCTCTTTTAATGTAGTATTTAAGTGTGTTAGGAATAGTGTAAGTCAGTTTACAATCTAATACATTAGCAATTGGTTCAAATCTCTCCGAAACCGAATTAACAAATGGAACAGCGAAAAACTTTTTATTTAAAGAAGCGTTATTACAGTTCAAATTATTATTGTTAATATGGTATTTTATTCTATTCTGAATTGTTGAAAAAATGAATTGAAGAGGGTATCCGTTATTTAAAAATATATTGACAGCATCAATCAAGTTATTTTGATGGAAAGTAGGATGGCACAAACGAACAATTTTATCAATAACACTGTATATAACTCCTCTCTTATGACAAACAGGATGTTGGGAATGAAAATTAAGAAATCTGCCAGAAAAAGTAGCCTTTCGGTAACCATCAAAAATCATAAAACAATCTTTAACAATAATATACGTGTCCAAAAAACTTATTTTTCCATCATTGCCAATCTCCATAGTGAACTGTAATCTTGTGTGTAATGAATTAAAAATACTCAAAATGTCATTAATACTAGAAGATGGGGCTGCCAATATAATATCATCTACATATCTGTAATAAAAAGGTAACTGAACAGGAAATAAGCCAATAGCCATTTCTTCAAAATCCTGCATAACCATATCTGCTACTATAGGTGATAATGGGGATCCCATAGGGGTTCCAAAAATTTGTTTATAAAATACCATTAAAAATAAAAATTGTTAAATTTAATATCAATCTAAATGCAATCAAGAATTCTTCTAAAGTAATCTTTGTCCCCATAGATATAGATTCCCATCTCTTAACAACACTATCAGTTGCCAAATCTATTAACAGATGAAACTATATATGCAATATATATGCTATATATAGCAATAAGCCAATAGCCATTTCTTCAAAATCCTGCATAACCATATCTGCTACTATAGGTGATAATAGGGGGGGGGGGGGTAGATCCTACGAGAAAAATTATTAGTGACTTACGGAATATTCTTTGTAGATGGAAGAATAAGGGGTTTATTGACGACATTACATATAAAAAGTTACTTAGTACTGACGACAATATTCCAAGGGCTTATGGGTTAACAAAAATTCACAAATTGAATTATCCTCTCAGAATTATAGTTTCATCTGTTAATAGATTTGGCAGTTTGGGAGTTTTGGAGCAGAGAATGAGGAGCAGATTTCCACCTCCAACATCGTTGAAGCAATTAGCGGATATTTTGATAGAAGAATGGGACAACATTCCCTTGGAAACTATCCAAAAACTTTATGAATCTATTCCGCGAAGAATTAAAGCTGTTCTAAGTGCAAATGGTGATCCAACACATTATTAATAAATAAATCTTGTGTATTTGTCAGGTGTTCATATTATTTTGTCCAACCCCTGTAAATACATATCTTTAGTAACGATCAAAAGTGACAAAAAGTGGCAACTTGTTTTCATCAACCATTCATACGAACAAAATATGATTTTAAAAAATCAATCCCGAGGCCGCACAGGTCAGCACGATGGATTTGTGTTAAGTCATAATCTATATAAATCAGAAATATTCGCGTAAATCGTTCTGCCACAGAAAGTAGTGCTAATATTTAGAGTAAATGAATGTATAGCATTATTATTTGTCCATTTTTAAAACAAATACGATTTTTAAACATTTAATTTATAAAGTTTATATTCATAGTTTTAATGTTTTTTATTTTAAAGATTGGTCTGAAATTATCACCTGTATTTTGTAATCAAGCGGCTATTCCTCGAAATCTGTTACCAAAACTTTATTATACAGTTCATTTATATGTTCTCTGAGATATTCTTATGACACATGAAATATTGTTTACAGTAAATTTTAAACTCGACTTTTGGCCATTTTTCGGGTTTTCTGGTCCACTGTGGATTGCAGTGAAATTTAGCAATTAAGAGTTTTCGGGGTCGTTGATTTCTTTTGAAATATAGATTTTGGGGGTCGCCGATTTCGAATCCGAATTTAAAATTTGAAAATTCTAAATGGTTGAACTAATATGGCGGCTTGAAATTTTACGAAAATGTTAAAAATCTTTCAATTGCAGCAAAATTAAGCATTAATAGGTTTTCGGGGTCGTTAAGATCGAATCTGTATTTAGAATTTGAAAAATTAATATGGCTGAATCAATATGGCGGACGGGAATGCTAAAAGTCTTCCGATTTCAGCGAAATGAAGCATTAGAAGGTTTTCGGGGTCGCTGATGCTGAATCTTGTCATGCTTTCAATTTGTATTTGGGTCTAGACAAAAGATTCGAACATGTTACATATTCGATCTACTCGAATTCGTAGTTGAAAAAAATGAACATTTAATTCGAATATTGTGGACAATTCGAACAGTTCGAACTTAAGCAGTAATCAGTCAATGAAATGTCAATTCGTTATGTCTAAAGTTCAAACGGTTCGGACAGTAAACAAATATAGTATGCCTTGGAAACAAAAGAGTAGCTTTTCACGAGACTTTAATATTCAAACATTACAAAAATGTCAAAAAATCAAAATGTCAAATGTCATAAATTCGAACTTTCAGCTCTGAAGTGGGTTAAAATAGTTCGAACATAAATTCAGTCCGAACTATTTAACGTTCGAATTTGAGATTCGAACTGTTCGAACTGTTAAATTGTCTGATCTTTCCGAGCACTAATTTGTACGTCTCTATGTTGTGCTTTTATGTAATTGAAAAAGTAAGAATTTTGTTTTATTTAAAATTGTATTATTGCTGTGTGGTGTGTTTAAAGTAAGTACACAATCAGTGCATTTACTTAAAGATAATCAATTATTTAAACGTAATCTTGATATGCAGCAAGAACTAATAGATTCTGCTCCTTCACCTACTTCCGATCTTTCTGTAGACAAAATTGTGAACTACATAAACTTTTCAGATGAAACATTACAATTACTGGGAATCCAAGCTTTTGCAAGATTAAAACGATTAAAAGATCCTTTTATAAAAGATACGATAGAAGATGATATATTACAATGCTGTATTAAACTCTCAGATATTGACAAGTATGTACACGAAACTCGAAAATATGATTTATCAAATTAAGTAAATTAAGTAAATTATTTCATTATATTTGAATTATTTATTAATAAAATATAATTTCTTTATTTCTATTTTAGTATTTCGTGTGAAACAATATCAAAATTAGTAAAACTACTTAGGTCATCGCCTATTTTTGAGGAACAAGCAGTGCGTGCCTTAGAAAATATAATTGAAGTTAAATCATGTGCACGTGACTTTGCTCTTAAATATAATGCTCAACCTCTTTTGGCAGATTTAATTAAATCTGATACTTTAGTAAGTGATATTTGATAATACCATTTGATTATATCACTCTTGCTTTCTTATTGTCAGTATTGACAATATGACTCCGAAAGAGAAGCTACGAACTATCCTAATTTCTATGAAACTTAGCGAACATATTGAGTGTTCCTTCCTAATAGAACATTATCCATCAAGAAAGAAAAATATAAATTAAAATGGTTATTTATTATCTTAAAAATAATTTATTGTCTATGTCTAAAAGAGAATAATATTATAATTTATCAGGAAAGAAAATTGCTCGCCAAGTTTTTTAGACATTAGTAGGTTTATTGTGACAAAATATTTTTAAAATCACCTGCATTCGAAAATAGTTGGTTGTTGATACTAGCAATGAATAATTTGTTATCATTATATTTCTATATTTATTGCAAAATAGTGAAGATAATCGAACTATATCCGTTGGTTTAGAAAATATAGGTAATAATAATAGTATTAATCTCTCTCTCTGCGTGCGTGCGTGCGTGCGTGAACAACGGGGGGGGGGGCGGAGGTGGAATGAAAGTCGTTTCGCGTAAAAATTTATTACGCATGCAAGGAAGGGTATAGAATAGTTTTATTTATATAGTAGAAATAACACGTTATTTTTCAATTTTTTTTAATTACAACTCTTTAAAGAAAGATGTGCGACGTCTAAAACCTGTTGAAGGTTACTCAGGGTCTTGACCTTGACAACATATGTCAGGGTTAGAATCTTTGGGGAATGCTCCCCTAATGTAAATTTTTTCAATTTTTTATTTAATGGTTCAGTTATGTACATGGAGTATACATTTATATATTTGAATGAAATGTTTCTTGATTTTTTAAGTTATTGTTGTTCTTAAATTTTTTTTTCTTTATTTGTTAGCAGTTAGCATCTGAATTAATAATATTTGTGTTGGGTAATTGAAAACGCTTTTGATTTTATTGTACTATACATTACATACTATTGTATACAAAACAGGAATCGCAAAATAAACCACGATGCACATTTCCCCAAATTTAAGAGTATTTTGCAATCTTTATCAAATGTAATACTTTTCAATTACGTTATTGTTGAGAGATCTTCGAAAAATTACTGATTTCCCAGTTGAAAATTTGTCTTATAATTTTTATATGAATTTGAATACTTTTTACAATTTGATACTCAGAAATATTCGACATTTAAACCTTTCTTTGAATTTACCATATGTTATTTTTGAAATATAAGAAATTTCTATGATTTTATTTAGGTATAATTTTTTCTAAAAAATTTTATAATATAAAATAGTTAAAATTAGTTCTTTAAAATTATAGGATGAGAAATCTTTTCCTATATGTATTATTAAATACACGCTATCAGAGTTTGTATGCAGAAAATTATCTGATACAATTTTTTTCTTTCAAGTTCAAACTTTTTTAGATTTTATAATACTTAATAAGAAATTTTACCTACATAAAATCATAGGAATTTCAAATATTTCAAAATTAACATATGGAAAATTTTTAAGAAATGTTATTAATTTTCTTATGTAAAAATTTGAATAGAAGTATTCAAATTTGAATAAAAGAATTAGAAAGTTACGAAATATTTAGAATTATATTTTAAACTATATATTTAAATTATATTTAAATTATATTTTAAATTATAGTTGAAATTCGCTTTCAACTGATATAATTTCATGAGAGAAAAAGTATATATTATTAGAGTACATGCAATAACTATATACGAGAGTATATATAATATTATCAAATACATGCTATCAGAGTTTGTATGCAGAAAATTTTTTTGATATAATTTTTTTCTTTCACCATTTATTTAAAGTGAGTATACTATAATATATTATTGAGCATATTATATTATGGCAATTATGCCGATGAGAGGAGCCAGTCCCGATGACCTTGACCTTGACATATGTTGTCAAGGTCATGACCCTGAGTGACCTCCAACAAGTTTTAGCCGTCGCTCGTTATTCGTTAGG
>NW_017299864.1:3936-5641 GCF_001594075.2 Trachymyrmex cornetzi | reverse complement strand
CCCCCCTGCTTCAGGGACGCCCGACTCTCACCTTCGACTCTCACCCCTCCTCCCCCCTGCTTCAAGGGCGTCCGACTCTCACCTTCGGCTCTCACCCCCCCTCCCCCCTGCTTCAGGGGCGCCCGATTCTCACCTTCGACTCTCACACCCCCTTCTCCCTGCTTCAGGGGCGCCCGACTCTCACCTTCGATTTTCATGAGTTTCGGCTTTCCACGCGAAACGACTTTTCATGCGAAACGAGTTCTACCTTCTTTCCTTTTTTGCTTAGGAACGTTTGATTTCTTATGTTTATATTTATCTTATATTTACATGTTCACACAATAACAGAGACATACCTAAGCTGTTGATACATTTTGGGTTTAGTAGTTGTAGAATTCTTTAACTGTTAATAACTTTTTAACGAATAATGATCGACGGCTAAAACTTGTTGGAGGTCACTCAGGGTCATGACCTTGACAACATATGTCAAGATCAAGGTCATCAGGGTTGGCTCCCCTCATCGGCATAATTACCTACATTATACTATACACTGAAAAAAAAGTCTAGTTATAGCTACCAAATATTGAGTGAAATAGTTTCAACTAAATGTTGAGGTAATATAACTAAACATAAGTTTACTTTTACAAATATTTAGTAAATATTACTAAACAATATTACCAACGGTAATACTTACTAAATATTTGTAAAAGTAAACTTATGTTATATTACCTCAACATTTAGTTGAAACTATTTCACTCAATATTTGGTAGCTATAACTAGACTTTTTTTCAGTGTATTATTAGTAAGTATATAATATTAACGTTAAGTATATTATAATATTAACAGAATTTGGTCTCTCTCTCTTTTTTGGGAAACAATTATAATTTAATTAATATATTTTGGGTAAAGAATTTCTTTATTTTTAATTAATTTATTTTTGGTAAAGTTATTAAAACAAAATGCCAAGACGTAAAATTGAACGTACTTTAGAAGATGAAGAAGAATTTCAGCGTCAACGTCGCGAAAGAAGAGCGGCAAATCAACGTCGACGACGTGAAATTGTAAGAGAAATAACTAATAAGAGTCAATTAAATGCTACATCTTTATATCAAAAATCTGCTAAACGTCAATCGTGTTATCGATCACGTCAAAAGAAAATGCCCCCTTTAAATCAGAATGATATAATTAATGATATAGATGAATATTATATTGGTCCGATGAATATATCTTGTATTCATTGCAGGGTTGTTAAAAAAACGTTTTTTTTATTTTAAACAAAAAACATTTTTTTTTATTTGTCACAATGTTTTCTGTTTTATTTTGTGTTTTTTTAAGCAACAAAAAAACATGTTTTAAACAAGAAAAAACATGTTTTATTTTGTTTAAAATGTTTTTTTTGTTGCTTAAAAAAGTAAAAATTATTGTGTGAATATTTGAATCTTTCGTCATTAAGAATAATAAATAACTGAAATTGAAAGAATTAGTTATTTTTATTTATTATTATTTTTAATTTATTTTACTATTAACATGTTTCTTGTTATGTGAGCGCTTTTCCAAAGTGTACGCGAATTCATTATCGACTTTATTGATTCTGCGGGTAAATCGGGCTGATAAATCAGGAATAGGGAAAAGTGGGCGAATTGTGCGCAGCGGGTAATTGTGCGCATCCTGGTTTGGTACTTTGCCGATAGATGGAGACATCGCCGTGATGAAATTTTTACGCAGG
>NW_017299864.1:0-2690 GCF_001594075.2 Trachymyrmex cornetzi | reverse complement strand
AATATATATATGTATATATATGTATATATACTCATAACAACTAGCAACTTTCTATTAATTTGATACACATTACATGTATTTAATTGATTATCTTGATATTTATTGTATTATTTTAGTTTTTGGTACACCATTCTTTGAACACAGTACGCACATATTAAAATAATTTTATAGGAAATTACTAGTTAGTATGAGTATTGAACGATCAGCGTATAAACTAAATATAATATATAAATAAATAAAAACATGATTTTTGCAACACACAATTATTTTTTTGTTTATTTTTTACAATTTCTTTTCCAAATTACATGTTTTAATTGTGGTGTTTTTAAACAGTTTTAAACAATAGTTTAAAAACGTTTAAAATAAAAGTGTTTTAAACAATGCCCAATGTTTTAAACATGTTTTAAACAAGCCGTTTTAAACGTTTTGTTTAAAACATAACAACCCTGATTCATTGTAACGCTAAACATTTTATAGAGCTGAAAAGGTAGCAAATAGAGGAGTTTTATTCCATGACTGTTGTAACCATGGTGCAATTTATATAAAACCATTACCTAAACCTCCGAAAATACTGCAAAATTTATGTAATGGCAGTTATGCTAAATGAAACGAATTCTTCAATCATATTCGTAGTTATAATAATTCATTTGCATTTGCATCATTTAATGCCAATTTAATTACTTTTAAAGAGAGGAGACCTGGACCTTATTGTTTTAAGATACAAGGACAAATGTATTATCAGATTAATATGACATTATATGCTGCACCCAATGAAAATCCAACAAATGGATAGCTTTTTATAGTTGATTCGAATGAAGCAGTTGATCATCGAATAAATAAAAATTCAAATTTTGATCAAGAAATTTTTAAAAAACTCGAACACATAATTCGTAAATGTAATGTGTTTGCACTGTATTTAAGGGGATGCCGGAGTGGCCAAATTGTCGGTATTTTGCAGATCAATTTACATCTTCGAATTTACTTAACGGAATCAAAAATCCTTTTACAGGGTTAAAATAGATGCAAAATTCTGTCGTGGTGCAATAGATTTGTACCAAATTCGGAAAAAAAGTTAAAACTTACATCTTTTCAACACGTAGAGTTATCAACTGATGTAGATTGCAAAAGTTTTATAGCTCGTATGGACCAAACGATACTGCACCACTCACCGCACTCACGTGCACAAACAATACTGGCTTTACAGAACCGAGATTGAAAGCTTAGAAAAAAAAAATTAATTAATCTCTAAATCACGCAAATTTGCTTGTCAACGAAAACTCGAGCTAATAAACAGACCATGGTGTAATAAGACAAGGTGTAACATTCCCGTGGATGCGCAGTAGTATGCGCTTCGACCAATCACATTTGGGTCCAAAAGCACCCGCGAAATTTAAATACACGAATAATTACATATAATTAAAATGTATTTCTATTTAAGATTAAACGTATTTCTATTTAAGATTAAATGTATTTCTATTTAAAAATAATGTAAAAAATATATGGAATTAGTGTTGGCCTAAACAATGGCGAAGCAGGTAAAATATTTCCGTAAAAGCACAAGTACTTAAAGTCTAAATGCTAAAAACAATGTGATGGCAGATATATTAATTGAGAAGGAAATTGGGACGTGTGTGTGGTCACATATGGGATACATACTCGCACAAAGATAACAAGGTAATACTATATATATATATATTATCAAAATTTATTATCATAAATAAATAAATGAGTATTAATAATGATAGTGTTAATAAAATATGTAATGATGTTAATAAATGTGTTTAAGTATTTATAATAATATATAATATTGTAGGTTAGGAAATGCTTAAATGCAAGTAGATTGACAATAAAAACATGCAGATATATTGCCTTATATACATTTTTTATATCCACTTATTAAATATATATATATCAACAACACAATAATTAAACGGCTTCATCAACGTACACAAGCTGAATTTAGTGCAGGATCATACAATAATCCATATTTATTATAATTTATAATACAACCAAACGTTTTGGTCTGTCATCAGACCATTCTCAATAGTGTTACATACAATTCATTAAAAATTTTGCAATAAATTTGAATTTTTACAGACCACAATCACTCAAGATGTCATTATACATATCGCTGTCAACAATAATTAAGATGTAATTTTCAAAGTATCATGATTTTCGTCAACTGCATAAACCATGGAAAACATAGTATGTCATATCGGTTAAAATGATTTTCATCCTCAGCTTCACATGACAACAAGTATGCTATTATAGATGTGATTAACAATTATATAATCCTTAGTAATAATCTTTTTTCATCATAATAACCCGACGCACCATTACCTGATACTGCGTAGAATCATTACAATGTATCACTAAATATACTGCACAATTTATCAAAGACATTTTTTCAACGCTAATAACAGTTGTAACGATGTACCCCTATAAGTGCATCATTCCCGGAAACATCAACCCACCGGATGCCGCTACGGTGACCCCCGGTCACCGTATGCGATGAGAGCGCGATGCGCTCGACATAAGAACACGCATAATTCCAGGCCGCGAGACTTGCAAGCAGGGATGCCAGATCAGTGACGATTTACGACATCGAGACTAACGCCATCAGGCGACGGGCTGGCACAACCGATTGCAACACAAACGTGAGCCCGTGTCCGTGTGACTTCGTAGTTAGA
>NW_017299863.1:103042-107111 GCF_001594075.2 Trachymyrmex cornetzi | reverse complement strand
CATTTTTCTTAAATTTCAAGAAATATTTTTTGCAGTGTGGATATCACTATGAAAACAAATATCTACAATAATATGTTTTATTTTCCACTTAGAACTTGTACCAGTTTACTAACCACAGAAACTGCAAGAAACGAGAAAGAGGGCGAATGTGACATCGCATTAAACGTAGATACAGTTGATGCAATGGAATCTCTGACTTCCCCACCAATTAGATCAGACTTAAGCAGCTCTGCATCAAGTTCGGCGCAAATGTCAAATTGCTGCAGAAGAAATACCTCAAAGAAAAGTATGTTTAGATCATAAATAATGTAAACAACATTAATTTAATTAATTTCCATTACTTTTCAGCGCCAAGGATAACAACAATTCAAAAGTCAGGATATTACTTTTACAACTATTTCAGGGCTCGCTTTTAATTTTAATGTAATACGAAGTTTCTATTTGATAACTATGAGAGTGAAATTGATCAAAAAAACTACTGCGATTAATGAAAGTTGAGATTATACTTCTGTGATCAATGTAGGTTTCGCTTTCAATGTTATTTTCGTTGCAAGTCTCGATACGATAGTTATGAGAGTGAAATTCAGCAAACACGAACAGTACTTCTCATGGTATTAACATTGAAAGCGAAATCTAATTTCGTCACAGAAGTATTATCTTCATTTCTATTAACCGCAGTGGTGAGTGTTCAGTTTCACACTCATAGCTATCGTATTGAGACTTGTAATGAAAATAACATTGAAAGCGAAACCTATATTGGTCACAGAAGTGAAATCTCAACTTCCGTTAACCGCAGTAATTTGTTTGCTCAATTTCACTCTCACAGTTATCGAATTGAAACATCGTATTAAAATTAAAAGCGAGCCCTGAAATAGTTGTAAAAGTAATATCCTGACTTTTGAATTTTTGTTATCCTTGGCGCTGAAAAGTAATGGAAGTCACTTCTTAACAGGACATATCTGACTGCAGAATCGCCATAAACAACTCGATCGGATCTGAAAACGATGTTGATAATTTGGCATAGGTTTTATAGGTTAGGTTAAAGTCTGTTTATTAATTTCAACCTATATAATAAATGAATGAGCGTATGTACGTAATATAATAAAAAAATAGATCATAATATAATATAATATAATAATAAACACAAGAATAGTTGCCAGAAGTCGGCCAAATGTCTATAATCGTATTTAATCATATCTTTATGATCGTACTTTGCACTTGTTCATTACAAGTATATAAACTTTTTAGTGTATTTTCAAGCTAAAGTGCAGAAACAGACATTCGTACCATACTGAAATATTGTTCTTCTTTAAATTAGATCTTATTTCTTTTTGCACACTTTGACAAATAACGAAACATACACTACATGGTAATATATTTGTTTCAGAAAGACTGTCATCTTCGGTGGAAACTGAATTTCACGAAAGTGTTTTGGCTGCCTTACGTGAACCTACAGAACCTGTTAAACAAAACGACGGTGTCGACGGGTTTACCACGTTACTTGGCGAAGGACTGAGGAAACTGCCATATTCGAGGCGAGCCAGACTCCAAATAAAATTTTTAACTATGCTTGCCGATGAGACAGAACTACTCGAAGAAGAAACTAATCAGTTCCAGTGACCGATGAAATATACTTCTTTTATGTACATGCAATAATAAAAATAAATTATTAGGTAAATTATAAATCGAAATATGTTGTTTTAAATGTTTATTATTAGCATAAATAGTACAAAATTGTCAATTAGAAATCATTGCTCAATGCTTTTTGCCACTGAAACTCTACTGCTCCAAGTCCATTAAAATATTCGGTGAAAGCATTTCTAACTGTGATAGCCTCACGTTTATTTCTACCAGTATGAGGATTTATATCCCATAGTCCAGAAGAGTTTGTTCGTACGTTCTCTCGAATTGTACTATTTGATGGAATCGGAACCTTTTCATTTTGAATAATAAAATTGTGTAATACTACAGTCGCTTGCACAATTTTTCGTACACTTCTTACACTTGCAAAAATTGATTTGCTATATATTCTCCAGCGAGCAACAAGTATTCCAAACGCACTTTCTATTATTCTTCTTGCTCGACTGAGCCTGTAATTAAATATTTTTTTCTCGATATTCAAGTTCCCACTCCGTGGAAATGGCCTCATCATATATGTAGTTAGGGGAAAGGCTTCATCTGCCACTAGAACGAAAGGTGCAACTGGTCCACTACTTCCTACTTTCTGTGATGGAGGAAGATTGAACGAGCCATTCTCAAATCTTTTTCCAATTTCGCTATGAGCAAAAACTCCCCCATCGCTTTCCCTACCTTTAGCACCTATGTCAACCATAGTGAAGCAGTATCTTGCATCACAAACTGCAAGCAAATTAATGCTATGATGGCCCTTGTAGTTGTAAAAAGAAGATCCGCTATTTGGTGGAGCCTAACAAAGATGTACAGAAATAAAGTATACATATAACCGATACTCGAAATCATATTTATACGGTTTGTATTTAAATTAATGTTGCGAATCGTAATCATGTATTGTATTTTTACCTGAATCATTACATGCTTCCCATCTATTGCCCCTATACAGTTTGGGAAGTCCCACAAGTCTTCATAGTCTTTTGCGATATCCTTCCAACTCTCTTCGTTATCCTTAATGAAAACAGAGTCCTTAAGATGGTTCCATATAGCTTCACATGTGGAATGTATGCATTTGGATATTGTATTATGTCCAACACGAAAGGCATAAGACAAGGACTTCATGCTATCTCCAGATGATAAGTATCGGAGTGTAATTTGGAGTCTGATTTTAGCTGAAATTGGAGCTCGCACTACACACTGCTTCTCAATGTCTGGCCTCACCAATTCCAATAATTTGTAAAATAATTCTGGCGACATCCTGAAGTATTCGTGATATTTTTCAACGTCATCACTTTCCATCTCTTCAATTAAATTATCACTTGCTCCTTGTTGTAGTCTTCTGCTTTCGGTAAATATTGGTCTTACCCAATACTTACGAAATTGCTTTCCTCCTTTTTTTTGCAATTAAATACAGGCTGTACAATTTGGAAATTTTTCTTTTTAATAAATTTTGTCGCCTTGGATCATTGCTGCGATTTTTCAGCCTTTTCATTAACACGGTGATTATAATAAACAATTTTTCGGCGTACATTTACCGAATTACGTGATATCCGTTGGGCAGCGAGATAACCTCAAATAACCTTTCAATTTTCCAGACATCAGTTCTACGCATGTTCCGCAACTTTATATTTCCTTATGTCCCATAGCTCGAAATATACGGAAAAATATCATACGCCCACCAATCACAGCGCTGCTTTAGAAGAATGTTTCAATTGCTTCAGCGGAATACTATTTGCGATTGGACTACATTATATCTGCGCCCGCATTATTAGTACCATGGGACATAAGGCATTACACTTCTGCGGAATATACGGACGGAAACATGAGGACTCTAGTTCTTTTTTGGGGTTTTCAATCCGCACTTTCCGCGTCCGCACGTTTCGAAAGTTCATGGGACCAGTCCCTGATTATCACTAATGTAGATAATGTATACAGAAAGAGGGGTGAAGCGGGGGAATTCCGCGAACCTGTAAATAAATTTTAAATGATATACTTACCGATGACTGTAGCGGGAGACCTCCAGAAGCAGCATCCGTCAGAGTCGATTAGTACCTGAAAAGAAAAGAAAACCATTAGAATAGAAAATGTTAAAATTGTAAAATGCAGCAACATAAGTATGTAACATGAATAAGCAGCGTGAGTGCTCACAGCGCGCAAAGCGAACGCGACGATGCGAGCGCGTACAGCGCCAGGCGATAACGCGCAGGCGCAAGCGCGAGAGTGGGGGCGAGCGATAGTATAAGAGAGCGAGCGAAGAAGCGAGCAGGGCTTTTTCCTCACTGGAGTTCCGAGGGCCATTATCCTCATTTGATACCAATCTCTGTAAGGGAGGCGCGAAGTAGTTAGCGCGCGGATAAGTGGGACACGGATCGGGACACTTGTTGATTTTGTACTCGGGGATAGGATCCATGTAAAACCGAGGCGACCGGCGAGATTCCGG
>NW_017299863.1:101191-102728 GCF_001594075.2 Trachymyrmex cornetzi | reverse complement strand
GACCGGGACATATCTAAGCAAGCGGGACCGAATAGCGCCAAACAGCTTCGAGTCCGGCTACAGATGGGAGCAGCTCGTTTAAGGTCAGATTGCATCGTCGAGCGTTGCGATTTGCAATCACTCGAGTAAAAGGGTGTGTGGATCGAGAAATCCAGAGCAACCGGCAGTAGGAGGCGGCATCATAGAATACCCGAGGAAGTAGGATAATATCGCGAACAATGGCGACCGTGACAGGACCGCGACGCTGAAACAACGGCGGAAGTAAGTGCAATCGGACTACGTTCCAGGAGTACGACGCGTCGTGGGTCAGACGACCAACGCGGCGGAAGCAGGAGCGGACGAGCTGGAGAAGAACGCGCAAGCTAGATGCGTGAGAGAAAACGAAAGTCATGATAAGGTCGATAAGATATCGATTCTACATAATTAAAACGGTGAGTGATAGGATAGAAATTCACCTATTCACTTTAACAATATATTTAAGCGGTATCAGGATAACTAACATACGAATATTCGAAGAGATAATTTTGGGCCGAAAAAGCGAATACAGCGCATGAGAAAATCACGTGATAGGGGAAAGACGCGCGTAAAGGTGAAAAGGTCACCGGTGCCGAGAAACGGCCATATAAAGCGCGAAATACCGATCACGTGAACAATAAGTGATAACCGAACAGTCCGGAATTCGAGTAAACAAGGTCGCGAGCAAGCGAGACGAGCAATCCGGAATTCGGGTAAATAAGGTCGCGAATAAGCGAGATAAATAGTTCGGAATTTGAGCAAACAAAATCGCGAGACAAACAAAGACATTCCGAATAACAAGGTCGCGAGTGCGCGAAAAAACAGGCCACAGCAATCCGAGGAATTTGGATCGCGCGCGCGCAAAACAAACGAAATGTCGTACGAGTGCGCGAAAAACAACGCGATACCTTACCTCGAGGCAAGGTCACGAAACAATAACAAGGTCAAAAGGACGACCGAGTTAAATAATAGAAGCGCGAGTGCGCGTAAAGAAAGATTAATAAACGGTGGTAAACAAGCCATTGCCGAAAAGCGGATAAACTCTTTTAAGGTCAATTGTGTTAACTTTCGCGAAGTGATAGCGAAGAGTAGTGACAGACATGACGAGTATGCAGCGTACTCCCAACAAAAGGAAAGGGGAGATGCGCAGCGGTAAGGTGCGAGAGGTCGCATCGGACCCTAACCTGGTGAGGCAGACCGGGCTAGAGGAAGTGTTAGTGACGGAAACGAGCGAAGCCAGGAAAAGTGCTTCGGAATCGTCCGTAAGACGAGTGGAAGGATTCCACCAACAGACGGAGAGAGTTCAAGTGAACGAAAGTGTGACTAGTGTCAACGAGGCGTTGGCCGTAGTGATGTCGAGGATCGACAAGTTCGAGAAAATCATCAGCGTTAGCGAGAAGCGGATCGCTGAGGAGAAGAGGACAATGGCGCTCAACGAGAAGGAAAGAAAGGCAAAGGACCTCACCCAGCATATGCTGACCACGATCATGGATCGATTGGCAAGCATGGAACACAGAATTAG
>NW_017299863.1:100427-100916 GCF_001594075.2 Trachymyrmex cornetzi | reverse complement strand
ATTCGAGAGAACGGCAGATTACGAAGGTGTAGATGATAAAGATAGACTACACTACTTCGGCAAAACAATGCGTGATAACGCAGCAACATGGTTCGAGCTGAACGAACCAGATTCATTTGATGAAGCGAAAGAAAGGTTCTTAGAACATTTTTGGGGAGAAGATGAACAGGCGAGATTCCGCCAGAAGATGTATACAGGTCGTTATCACCCGGATAAGGGGACAACGATGGCGGACTACGCACTGGAGTACGCCAGACAGGCAAAATTGTTAATACCGCCGATGAGCGAGACAGAGATTATAAGGGCCATAAAGGGTCACTTCCACATAGACGTATCGAGGGAGATACGCGCAACGACAGTAAGCAACCTAAAGGATTTAGGTTGCTTACTGAAAACTGTTGACGAGCATTGACTCGGAAAAGAGCCAGATGAGACGGAATACCTCAGATGAGAGGCGCAGTGACGCCGAAGCGACGAATAAAGTGAAGA
>NW_017299863.1:99323-100168 GCF_001594075.2 Trachymyrmex cornetzi | reverse complement strand
GGTCGAAGCGAAGAAGAATCCGGAACCGGAAACAAGAAGCAGCAAATGGCAACAATGACCATCGACCCGAGCAAGAGGGCCGATAGGAACAAAATTAATATTATCCGACTAAAGCGGATTATAGATGACGTGACGGAGGAAATGTCACAGGAGCAAAGCATGAAGGTGAACAGACCGACAATGCCGATCGTGAAATTAAAATTTAATACGATCGAGATAAGGGCGTTAGTTGATACGGGAGCTCAAATCTCGGCGATTACAAAGGCGATATACGACAAGCTAGTCAAGGCCGACGTTGAGATGAGCATATTGCCGATCAAGAAATTTGCGATTAGAGGAGCATTCTCCGAGAGAGGAGCACTGATCGCCAACAAGGTGAAGTTAGAATTCATATTTGAAGAGCGACATTGCGAGCATGAATTCTACATTGTGGAGAAAATGACATATGAAATAATACTTGGCATAGATTTTTTGACGAAGACTCGAGTATCGGTTAAATGCGGAGCGAAGCTCGAGTATATCTTCGATGTTCAGGAAGAGCATGATAAATGCATAGCACTCATCACAATGGAGCAAGCAGAAGCCCAATTGGATGAGATGTTGGAGAGCAAAGCAAGGATGTTCGACGGAAGCACTGGATGCGTCGAGCATTATGCGCACCGAATAGAGATAACTTCGGGAGCGCCGTATAAGAAGAAGACTTATCCGATACCGGATAAACACAAGGAAGTCGTAGCAGACTATCTACGACAATTGGAAGAAGACGGGATAGTGGCGAAACAGGCTACGCAATACGTAAACCCATTGGTGGTAGTGATTAAAAAGAACGGGAGCATAAGGATGTG
>NW_017299863.1:98506-99277 GCF_001594075.2 Trachymyrmex cornetzi | reverse complement strand
CAACCACCGACGATTGACGAGGTGTTCAGGCGCATAGGTCGCAGAAAATATTTCACGACGTTGGACATATCCAACGCGTTTTGGCAAATTCCGCTAGAAGAGGAGTCGAGGAAATATACAGGCTTCCTATTCGACGGACAAACGTACGTGTTCAACCGCATGCCGTTTGGGCTGAAGACGGCAGGCGCATCGTTCACGCGTGCGATGAACTTAGCACTTGATGACCAGTACTTGGAAAGGGTCATAGTCTACTTGGACGACGTACTCATAGCGTCTGAGACGTTGGAGGAACATTTGAACGACATTGAAGAAGTGTTGGGAAGACTGCAAAAGGCAGGATTTAAACTCAACAGAGAAAAATGTGAATTTCTCAAAGAGGAGATAACGTTTCTGGGACACACGTTCCGGATAAAAGCGGAGATAAACGAGGACACAAAGGAAACGATAAGAAATTTTAGCCCACCGGCGAATAAAAAACAGGTGCAGGCGTTTTTGGGACTCGTGAACTGGGACCGAGGGTTCATCGAGAACTTAGCAAGATGGACGAAACCCATCGAAAAGCTATTGCAAAAGAACGTTCGATTCGTATGGACGGACGTAGAACAGGAGGCGTTTGAGGGGATCAAGAGCGCGTTTGAGCAGGCAGACGACCTCTACCTCATCCAGCCGGGATACAAATTCGGCGTATATGTAGATGCCTCGAAGGATGGACTAGGGGCAAGACTATACCAATATCGCGAAGGCGAAGACGAAGACTACACTGCGGCATAC
>NW_017299863.1:95491-98202 GCF_001594075.2 Trachymyrmex cornetzi | reverse complement strand
TACCCGACGCGAGAATCGCGATAATCCAAGACGTAGCAGACGGCGTGGATACGGCGGAATGGATACCGATAATCCGAGAAGCGCAGGAGAGGGACGACCAGCTGAGGGAAGCAGCGAGGGAGTACCCCGGAACAGTCTACATACGAGATGGACTATATCGGGTGAAGGACGAAGCAGAAACGGGCGACAGAGTGGCGTTACCAAGGGATGTAACGTGGAGAATCACTCGACAAGTCCATAGATTACTATTACACTTCGGAACTGACAAGGTAATAGGCTTCATAAACAAATATTTTTATGCGTTCAATATCGCAAAAATTACGAGGGATGTCGTGGCATCCTGCCACGCGTGCATGGCAACCAAATATTACTCAAGGGCCACAGAGAGTCAACAATACTATGAATTACCGGAGGGACCACGGATCAAGATATCGTTGGACATATTCGGGCCACTACCGAGAACGAGAGGCGATGACAAATACATATTGGTAGCGATGGACCATTTCAGCAAGTATACCAAGATGTACCCAATGCCTAACCAGACTTTGGAGACGATAATGGACGTGTTGTGGGAGCAATATTTCCCAGAGGTGGGAATTCCGAAAACTGTGCTTACCGATAACGGGGGGCAGTTCAACACGCCAAGATGGACGCAATTTGCGGAACAAGGCGGATTCGAGATTGTCAAGACAGCGCCTTACAATCCACAATCCAACCCAGTTGAGAGGATTATGAGAGAGATAGGAAGGGTTATCCGAACGTATGCGAGCGATAGACACAATACGTGGGATCGGATAATACCGAGATTGCAAATAGTGATAAACGCGACGGAGCACGCCAGTACGGGCTATGCACCGGACGTGTTGCACAGAGACTCAACTAAATATCCACCCGGATCTCAAACCGACAGAGACACGTGGATTGACACGTGACGAACGAATCGCGAGAGCGCGAGAAAACTTGCGAATTGCAGCGCAGAAAAGGCTTAAGCAGTTCGAAAAAACTACAACAGCACCGGAATACCGAGTGGGGGACCTAGTATGGTGCAAACTCCACAGGAGATCGGATGCAAACTGGAGGCTGACGAGGAAAATTCATTTGGTGTATAGAGGGCCATACAGAATCAGACAAATTGTAAGAAGAAACGCGTACGAAGTCGAGGATATGAACGGAACATCCATCGGCGTGTACAACTCAAGGCAATTGAGGCCACACCGAGAAGCAAGACTAAGGGAACAGGACGAGAGAGCGCCAAGGATGGCACCGATGCAACTCAACCTGATCGATTTGACTAGAGAAGATGAGGAACCACAGCCAGGACCAAGTAGGATCCAAAAGGGCGGTGAAAAAGTTGAAGGGCTCGAAGAAACAGCGGTAAAACGACCGAAAACTCAAAATCGAAACAGAGGAAGGTCGACTAGGTCAAAAGTTGACCGAACAAATAAGAAAAAAGAAAATCCAAAAAAGAGAAAATTTTGGAACACGAGATCAAAGGGCGCGAATCAACCGTGCAAAAGGATTCATAACAAGGGATCAGGACCGCAAAGGAGTTCTGAATCCAACGCAAAAAAAAACCATCTCGATCGGACCAGCGGTTACCGAGATAGCGGTGAAGGGCCAAATCCAAGATGGCGGATCTGAAGCGCCAAGCCAAATGGAGGAGGACCCCGAAGGAATTTTTCAAATCGGACCAGCGGTTCCCGAGATAACGGCAAAGGGCAAAATCCAAGATGGCAGATACGAAAGGGCAAGCCAATTGGAGGAGGACCCCGAAGGAATTTTTCAAATCGAATCAGCGGTTCAGGAGATAACGGCGAAGGGCCAAACTCAAGATGGCGGATCTGAAGTAGAAACCCTATTGGAGGGCAAATCTGATAATGCTGAAATTAAACAAACGGATAAAAAGATACTTACCAAGGACCGAAGATACCTACAATGTACCGGAAAGGGGGTGATGACGTCGGTCAGGAAGAATCTCTGGAGCCGGATAGCCATAGAGCGACACCTGAAAAGAAAACGGGATAGTCGTGAGAAGAAAAGAGAAAATAAAAGGTTCATACTTACCAGTAGTGAGGAGGAAGATTCAGATAAAGGGAGGATCCAACGGAAAGTAGGATCGGAGTTAAAAGAAATCAAGCCAACCGAACCCAGGACGAGGGACGAAGAGGCGCGAGAAGAGGTACGTGACGCGAAAGTCCAGGAAAAGCGAAAAAACCCTGAGACGTCGAGCCCGTACAAGACAAACATGCAAAAAACTACGTTCGAGCGTAGTTATCACGCAGTGAAAAGACGAGAAGATACCACCGAACTCACCGAGGGGAGTGGAAAAGGTAAATACCACGTTAAGGGGGTAGGGCTGTGTAGCCCAGTTTTGCGACAGCAAGCGACCGGTGCAGACCGTATTGACAAGCAAGTGACAATAGCGTGCAATACACCGGACGAAAGCAGCGTCAAACTAATTGGCGAAAAAGGCGATAGAAGTGACAAGGAGAAAATACCGAGTGCGATTTTGTGCAGAAGCGGCGGTAAAACGTTCTGGGCGAGAAACTGGGAACCCGACGCCGACATGGACGAGTTACTCCAGGAATCAACGGAGATGACTCTCGAGGGCCTGGAGCGCCATGTCACCGAGGCGATCGAACATCACATCTCGAAGGAACGTAATTATATACGGCGAGTCAGGAACTTGCACCTTTTTTTTTTTTTTTTTT
>NW_017299863.1:90400-91332 GCF_001594075.2 Trachymyrmex cornetzi | reverse complement strand
GGAATCCCTCCCGATGCGCCCCGGAATACCGGATCGCACCGGAAACGACCCCACCCCTTGCGGGGAGGAACTTGCACCTGGCGCAAGCCAAGTTGAGCCATCTCAGAGAAGTGCAGCAGCTGAGAGATGAAAATGAAGCCGCGGCAACGGCAGAAGATTTGAGCGAAGCGCTCAAGAAAGTCACCGAGGTGACGATGGGGGTGCACTATGCATCAGCGATACTCCCATTAAAATTAAGCCAAACCGACCAGCGGATCGGTAACGTGGCCGTAACCGTACACCTGGAGCAATGCGCACAAGAGCTCCTCCAGGAGAAGACGGTAAATGTAACGTTCGAAATTAAGAACGGCAAAATAGAGGAGCCACGAATCATAATTAAGCAGAATGATGCACCGGAGCTGACGCCAGCACAAGACGGGCATACTGAGGAAGCAGCACAAAGGGAGCAAGAAAAGGACCGCGAGCCAACTCAGAGTCAACAAGAGGGGACAATTCCAAGCCCAAGTGGGAAAGATGCGAGTGTCGAGGCGACGACCCGGGACGAGACAGACGACCAGCCCGACGAACACAGCCGGGTTAGTGCGGAGACGCAAATCCAGGGGGACCACGACACGGTGTCAGTAATACTACGACCCGCGGACGTGGCATCCATCGTAATGGAGCCAATCAGTGACGAGGAGCTGGAAATCACGTTCCAGAGCACCCCGGGCGCGAGCGACGCGACGATAGCTACGATGAAGATGGAGCGAATAGTAGAGGGCCAGGAGGAGCCCACGTCATCACGCGAGACACCTCACACGCCAAGGAAGCGTATGCGCCCGATCGGCGACCAAGTGGGGGTGGAATTCAAAGTGGATGACAATAGCCCGTTGGCAATCGAGCTGCGACGGGAGGCGACCCGCCGCCAGGCGTTCAGAGATGACGAGCTGACG
>NW_017299863.1:86665-88503 GCF_001594075.2 Trachymyrmex cornetzi | reverse complement strand
GGAGGGTAAAAAGGAGTGGCGACCGGGACATATCTAAGCAAGCGGGACCGAATAGCGCCAAACAGCTTCGAGTCCGGCTACAACCCCTCCCTCCCCTGTGACGTCACCCCCTCATCCCGTGACGTCACCATTTATGATGTCACCCCCTCCTCCCTCCCCCTGTGACGTCACCCCCTTCACCCTGTGACGTCACCATTTATGACGTCATCCCCCTTCCCTCCCCCTGTGACGTCACCCTTTATGACGTCATCCCCCCCCCCCCCCCGCGGGTCCCCCCCCGCCCCTCCTCCCCCCCTTGCCTCCACTTGGGTTAGAATCGGCCTAGCCACCCTACTGCCAATTTGAAAAAATCCAGCCTTGTTTATGAACATTATATGGTCTTTTATTGAGTATGGCAAGGGTTTTTACCCGTATGATTGATATGGCACTAATTTTTTTGTAATACATTAGTCATAAACTATCCAAAAAACGAAACCCATACGGTAACAAATCATGACGTTTTAGTTTAAATTTCGATATGTTAGGACGAGCATAGCGACCCCTTAGGTCCACTCAAACGGTATGGCATGTGTATTTTTGTATGTTTCGTGAAAATAGGCAATGTACAAAAAAACAGCCGGTAACAAATCTTTTTTTTCACTAAAAAATTTACCACTTTAGCTTGATTTGACGGCCCCTTCGATTCACAGAAACGGTATGGCACTTACCTTCCAATTGGTTTTTTGACGTAAACTATCACTAGAAACATATGCCAGCCGGTAACATATTAGGAAAAAAAAGCAAAAAATTTTTGACAACTTCAATCACACGCTATCAATTTTAAAACCGCGGGAGGTTTGCCATACTTGCGTTTCCTGCATGTTTCCTAATAAATGGCGAATTATGACGATTTCAAGCGATAACAAATCATGATCATTTTAGTGTCATCATCTCCCCGGACTATATCAGAATTTATCGTAATTTCGCTATACAAAATGAATCGTTATCAATATGAAATTTATTCAGTGAGTTTGTATAGAAAAGTAAGAAATTAATTCTACAAGATTCTATCGTTTTATAGCGAATAGGAAAGTTGATCGAAATGTATACGAAAAATATTGAATTTTTTACGTTTCCATCTGACTTCCCAGAATGTCAATACTTACAGAAATTTATCGTAATTTCACTGTACAAATGGATTGTTCTCAATCTGCAATGTAGTCAATGAGCTTTTATTAGTAAAGTTCGGAAACAATATGCTATAATTTATCGTTTTTTAGCAAAATATAGAGGAAAGACCCCTATAATGAGATACCGAATTCATTTTGGGTAAATGCCAGAAGTCTATGGGGAAAATTTAAAAAAATAATAGGTCATTTTGAAGGGAATTTAATAAGCTTTAAGATAACGTTACATAAAATTTAATTCAAATTCCATTTTTTTTAAATTAAAGAAATGTAAAAAGTGAGTAAATCGCAAAGTCAAAAAATTGTGCTCCTAATATGAGATGCCCCGAGAAATCGATAGTAAAACGCGAAGTATATTAGTATTGGAATTAGAAAACTTCATTTAATGTTTCTAAGACATTGCTCGGAATTAGTTGCTCATTTCGGGCAGATTCCTGAGGCGACTCCCACTACCATTCGAAACTCGGCGGCCGAGCCATCGATCGCTCACGTGACGCTGTGCCTCAGGAGCGTCGCGATACGAAAAGTATACTGGGAGCATATCTTTCCGGTAAATATCATTAAAATATTTTCTTTCCTATACGTGATTTTTATTTTAATAAATAATTAAAATAAATTTTTTATTATTAACATATTTTATTAACATAAAAATTTTACATCATAAATATTTTA
>NW_017299863.1:83940-86630 GCF_001594075.2 Trachymyrmex cornetzi | reverse complement strand
ATTGTCCATATTATAATTATCATATTGTAATTTTTAATTATATATTATTGCAGAATATAATATGTTAATAATAAAATATGTTAATAATAAAATATTTATTTTAATTATTTATTAAAATAAAAATCACGTAGGAAAGAAAATATTTTAATGATATTTACTGTAGAGATATGCTTCCAGTATACTTTTCGTATCGCGACGCTCCTGGGGCACAGCGTCACGTGAGCGATCGGCGGCTCGGCCGCCGAGTTTCGAGTGGTAGTGGGGGTCGCCTCAGGAATCTGCCCGAAATGTGCAACTAATTCCGAGCACTGTTCTAAGATACAAACAAATACAGTCAGCGTGCACGAACAATAAGCATGCGATAGATTCCCTGCTTCAAAAACTCGATAAAAAACGATAGAAATTTATCGAAATCTGATAGAAATTCTATATGATTTTATCTGAATCTATCATACCTATCGGACAACAAATATCACATCAGATAAAAAAGTTATAAAAGTCTATCGTTTTGTATCTCATCTTACTTAAACGATAGAATATTTATCTGAATACGCAAGCTCTTCTATACGTTTTTATCACACTATCCGATTTAATATCAAATGATCGATAGGATGCTTATATATAAACCTATATAATTTAATCCAAAAATATCCTTATATGTTTGAATAAGACAGATGTCGTAGAAAATTAATTGTATCCTATCGTTGGCAATATAACGTGACATCCAGATCATTGAATAATTATTTCGCACATTTCAGCATACACATCAAATCTATAAAAGTCTATCGTTTTATCTTATATTAAATAAACGATAGAATATTTATCGGAGATTATAAGCTTCTCTATATGATCCTATCACATTATCTGATTTAATAAGAAATAACGAAAGGATGTTTATATGAACTAATACAATTTAATCCTAATACGCCCCTATGTTTGAATAAGACAGGTATTATAGAAAAATTATTATATTCTATCGTTAGCGATACAATGTGTCATATAGGTTATTGCATTGTCTGAAATAATAAAAAATAAACGAAAGAATATTTTTATATGACCCTATACAATTTAATCCTAATACGTCCCTGTATGTTTGAATAAGACAGATATTACAGAAAAATTATCGTATTCTATTGTTGGCAATATAATGTGTTACGTAATGCTATTGAGATTTTCTCCGTTTTTTGAGTCAATGCATTTAAGCAATTTACTCGGGGATCGGAGATTAGGTTGTGCGGTCAAGAATGTTCACTGGGAAGTATTGGATAGTTTTTCGGAAGGGTAATTTTGAATCCGACTCGGAATCCGGTGCCAAAAAGATTACGAAGCTTATAGGCGAATCTACGTGAATCGGCTTTTCGAATGTTCTTGTAATTCGGAAACGTAAGATTGATCTTTAATCGGTTGAGAGTATATACGCGTTCGCGGGGTGAGTCTACTGGTTTCTTTTGATTTAATAATCGCGCTAGTTTTTCGAAATATGGGAAAGGATCGTGATTTGAAATGAGAGCTGATTTTATTTGAAATCTTAATCTCTTCTCTCGTTGTCTTCGTCCGCCTTTAGTAGGCATGGAAATAATGCAAAAATTATGAATGTTCAGAAGAACTGCTGTAAGACGGGGGCCACGCTATTGGTAGCGACAATCATAACAGTCCTCTGGATATGAGATAATTATGAATATCCTGATAATGCTATAAGACGGGGGCCACGCTATTGGCAGCGACCATCGTAACAATCCTCCGAATATGTGAGATATTTATGAATACTCCTAGAAAGTGTTATAAGACGGGGGCCACGCTATTGGCAGCGACAGTCGCAACAGCCCCTCGGATACTCATATATATGTACTTGAATGTAATTGAGTGAGACGCAGAGCAGAGATTTAGGTTTCAGCGAT
This sequence comes from Trachymyrmex cornetzi, assembly GCF_001594075.2. Classification (NCBI taxonomy): domain Eukaryota; kingdom Metazoa; phylum Arthropoda; class Insecta; order Hymenoptera; family Formicidae; genus Trachymyrmex; species Trachymyrmex cornetzi. Next base: position 84,732 of record NW_017299863.1, on the reverse strand, counting down.
TTGATATATTCAATATTTTCGTTTAATAATAAAAAGAAAAATATAAGAGTGAAACAGAACAATAAAAAAAAGGAAAATATAAGAGTGTATTTCTGAGGAAGCGCGAGGATAGTTCTCACCTTGATCTAGTTGATTTCTGACTAAAACTGTATGTAAGAATGAATAAAATATTGGCTTGAATAAAAGAATTAACTGTATGACTATGTAACTGACTTGAATAAAAGAATAACTGTCTTGAACTGAATTGAATTGAAGAATAACTGTCTTGGATAAAAGAATGACTGTCTTGGATAAAAGAATGACTGACTTGAACTGAACTAAACTGAATAAAAGAATTAACTGTTTTCCGACTGCTTTTAGCAGTTCCTTTTATATTTTGGAAATGAATATGGGAGTGTCTTTTCAGGACCAATCAACACTCCTCAAAATTTAGTAGAACCTATATTCGCGCTTGGTTCCTTAAGATAAGGTAGCACGGCTCCACGTAAGCCCTACTCCCCACTCTACAGGTTTAATCTTAATAGGTAATAGTTGAGTTTTAATTTATAATAAAAATTCGGTTTTCCTTAATTAACATCCTTATGCGAGGCGAATCTATTACATTCTGAATTATATATCTAAAATTAGTTTAATTTTATTGGAAGAAAAAAGAAAAAAGGAAGGAAAAGATATTCGTCCTCGCATTCAGGAAGATTTCTATTTTGTTATTAATTGCTTAATTATTAAACACAAATGTAACATACATTATCACTAATATACTGTTAATATACGCTTTTATTTATTATTTAATAG
>NW_017299863.1:70134-83914 GCF_001594075.2 Trachymyrmex cornetzi | reverse complement strand
ATATTCTTAGACATTCTTTAGAGTAGATAATCTGTATGACGCATAAAGGTACATAACGTGATCTATCTGTTGGTTTGAATGTTTAAATAAAGAAAAAGATATACCCCGCTATAAAAGAGAAACGGAATTTTCGGTTTCGAAATAAAGATAAAATAGGGACAAAATATCAAGACCACGACGAAATATTAACCTAGAGATAAAATAAAAATAAGGTATGAATCATATATTTATAATAACGAAAGAGAGAATTTTATCGGGATGTAACAAATGTAACATTCAAGTCATTTAATAATTATTTTGCAGATTTCAGTATACATAACAAAGCTATAAATTTTTATCGTTTTATACTTTATCTTATTTAAACGATAGAATACCTATCTGAATATACAGGCTTCTTTGTCACATTATCTGATTTAACATAAAATAAATGACAGGATGACTTATGTGTATCTATACAATTTAATCCGAAAATGTCCCTATATGTTTAAATAGGTAGATGTTATAAAAAAATTATTCCACCGTTGTTATATAATTAATTATTCATTTAAGTCATTGAATAATTAATTATTTAATAACCTAAATGTCACATTATGTTGCCAACTATAGAATACGATAATTTTTCCACATAACATCTATCTTATTCTAACATATAGGGACATTCTGGATTAAATTATACAGTTTCTTATAAACATTATATCGTTTTTATTATATGGCTTAAATATCGTTTTCAATCGTAAATTTCAGATTACTTACCTGCTATATTTGATAAATTTTTTGTATTTGTCTATAGTTTTCGTCATATACCTTAGAAACCGCTTTGAATCTATTTCTATCTGCTCATGTTTTATTAAAATATAATAACATGCTATCGTGTTTTTGAATCGTAAATTTCAGATAACTCGTTTAAAGTACGTGACATATTTTCTTTATTTCTGTATCGTTTTTGTTATACAACTTAAATGTCGGTTTTAATCAATTATTTTAGTCGTGTGTTTTATCAAAATTAATAATATTCTATCTTTAATCGTAAATTTCAAATTCTGAAATTTAGGATTAAATTTCAGATTCTAAAATTTACAAACCAAAAATACGAAAGAATATTATTAATTTTGATAGAACATGGTCAGATAGAAATTGATTGAAAATGATATTTGAGCTGACGAAAATGATACAGAAGTATAGAAACTATCAAATATTTTAGATAAGTAATCTGAAATTTACAATTCATAAACACAATAGGATGTTATTAATTATTAATTTTCATAAAATATGACTAGATAGAAATTGTTTGAAAACGATAATTAAACTATATGATGAAAATAATATAGAAAATTTATATATCAGGCAAGTAATCTAAAATTTAAGATTAAAAATGATACTTAAGATATATGATAAACATGCAATGTTTATAAGAATCTATGTAACTTAATTAAAAAATGTCTCTATAACTATCACATGCTAAAGTATCCAGACAAGCGTGCGATTATAGCTCAGCGTTAGAGTGCTAGACTATCGCCCCGTAGATCTCAGGTTCGAATCCCGTCGATTCCGATATGCGTTTTCAAAAATTGTAAATTTCCGATGCATAAATGTAATTAATAAATTGCATGTGAAAATATAAATGAATTCTACAAAAGAATAATAAAAAATAATAACTGCATTTTAATTATTATAAAAAACTTTTTTTAAAAAATAATATGAAATTTACAATTAAAACGCGATACAATATTATTAATTTTGATGAAACATAACCAGATAGAAATTGATTAAAAACGATACAAAAGTTATATGACAAAAACGATATAGGAATATAGAAAATCTATCAGATATTTCAGATAAATAATCTGAATTTTATAAACCACAAAAACACGATAAGATACTATTAATTTTGATAAAACGTAATTATCAGCTATAAATTAATTAGAAACGATACAAAAGCTATATGACAAATAATAATACAGGAATATAGAAATTTTTTATATTCCTGTATCGTTTTTGTATCGTTTTTAATCAATTTCTTTCTGGTTATGTTTTATCGAAATTAATAGTATCCTATCGTGTTTCTATTATAAAATCTATGATATATTTCAGTTAAGTAATATGAATTTTACGAATCAAAAACATGATAGAGTAGTATTAATTTTGATAAAACATAACCAGGTAGAAATTGATTAAAAACGATATAAAAACTATATGATAAAAACGATACAGGAATATAGAAAATCTATCAGATATTTCAGATAAGTAATCTGAAATTTACGAACTAAAAACACTATTCAATCAGATAGAGTTTTTTCCTATCTGATTCTATCGGACTTTTTAAGCAGGGATAGCCCGATTGCACCAACGTAAGATTAATTTTAATCTCGGTTTAACTTAATCTTTTTCTAATTCTTAAAATTAGAAAAAGATAAAGAGTAAACTGAACCAAGATTAAAGTTAATATTACATTGGTAGAATCGGGTTCATCCATATTTTACCTGAAACAGAAAAGAAATGAATTAGAGGTGAGAACGGCCCCTCCCCGCCATTCTCTGTGAAACACATCCAAGTTTATTACTGCTCCTCTAAAGGGTATTAAACAAATACAAAGCCACGCTCTCATTCTCACCACGCATATTCACTATCTATCACAATTTCCTGATCATCGAATAAATCTCTGTCTCCTTTGAATGACATCTCCAGGATCTTGTCGTTATCCATGTTATCCTGGAATTCGTCGGCATCTTCATTCCTGTACTGTATGTCCTCGATATTGTTCTTCTCCCTGTCAAAAAATAAAAATTCTCAGAATTTCTCATAAAAATAATCAGATTTTCTATATAAAAATTCTAAAATTTGACTATATCAGAAAATTTTAATATTTCTTATACTAATTAGCATATTATTCAGAAAAGGAATATGAAAATTTATGAGTAAGTTCACACTATTTTTTGTATTTTGTTAGATTAGTAATCTAAGCATATCTGAAATATTTTCAAGAGGAATCCACGATTTATTATCTTTTATTTTCCTGCCCTCTCTTTGAATGCATTTCATTTAGCAATACAAAACCGCAAGTGTCGTTTCATTTTTCATTTGGATAGCGAATAAAAGTATGTGACGTGTTAACGGAAATCGACATATATTCGTTTAACTTTGTTCGGTGTCTGATACAAAAAAAGATGAAATAACGTTTGCGTTAATTTGTATCGCTAAATGAAATGCAATGAAAAACAGGACGAAAACTGATAAATTGTGCTTTTTTCAGAAATATTTCCTTAAATAGAACACATTACAATTCCTCATATAAATATTGTATTCTAAATAATATGGAGTATATATGTGTGCGTGTATACTATATTTAATATTTTTCTCGCGTAAATAAATTTTGTAGAAGTTTCTCATATGTATAATTGAAAAATATTCTGAGATTTGTTAATTTTCTAAGAAATATTGAAAAATCTGATTTTTTATATTTTTTTTTTCCTCTTAAATGTAGAGATTATAAAAATTCTCCTAAAATTAACAAGATTTTTAGGAAATTATTTTACCACAGCTGAATGTCCTCTATTTCGTCAGTCTCAGTTTCCTCCATGTGCTGGGTCTTCTCCAGTTCGTTACCGTTTTCGATTTCTTGTGGATTATCCTCTGGATTGTCCTCTGTATTGTCCTCTGCGTTGTCCTCTGGGTAGTCCTCTGGATTGTCCTCTAGGTTGTTCTCTGGATTGTCCTCTGGGTTGTTTTCTGGGAATTCTGCAGGTTCCTGTAGATTGTAGGTTTGTTTATTTTTTCCAGAGTCCAGAGTTTATCTTTTTCTTTCCACATTGAAAGGGGAAAGATAAATTCTTAACTCTCTCTTTAGCACAAGTAATAAAAAAGATGGGCAGACCTCATCTTCGTTGTCCATTCGCCGACATCGATTTGGTGGCAATTCTTTAATTTCTTGTTGTCGTTTTTTGTTGTAACGCCATTTCCTGGTTTTAAGACTCCTCAGAGCTTTTTTCAGGGCTTCGTAAAATTCAATGTTGTTGGGGGTGGGAAAATATTTATTTGAGTTCATGGCATCTAAAAAATCGACAAAAAATATGTTAGTTATCATGTTTTCAATAACTGTTTACATTCACTTTTAATCAAATTTAATAACAGCCATTGTTTTAAGTCTAGTAATGATAACTGTTCCATTTTTTAGAAGCTGAATGATCATTAGTTATAATTAGTCAATTTCACAATGTTACAAAATCCGAATAAGTTTGATATAAACGTAATCAATATAAAATATAATCCAGGGATGGAAACCGTTATTTTCTATAATAATGATTTGGCAATGACGTTGCAATTTTTTTATGATGGTAACAATGATAACTAACTAAAAGTTAGGATTAAGAAAGAAATTACTTTTGAAAAGTTATTCATTTTTAAAAATACTTATTATTTGTAACGCGTCGATTCGTAACTTTAACTCATTACAAGAAATAAGTTACTTTTTTTCAACAAACAACACATTGTAGCAACAAGTTACTTTTAAAAAATAATGATTCTTAACCTTAGTTTTTAGTTGGTTATCGTTACAGTTGTAAAAATTGCAACGTTATTCATCAAATCGTTATTTATAGAAAATAACGATAAAAATAACGGTATTATTTACTTCTCTGATATAAACACTGAAAGTAATTTTTACAAACCTTGACATGCTTGTGCAAAGCGACTATCTCTCAGTTTACAACCCTCTGGTCTAGTTTTTCCAGTTAAGGTCAGATATGGTGAAACCTCCTCATCTTTGGGAAATACACTGCGAAAATATTCTGCAGCGCAATCAACTGGATTGGTTCGCCCAAGAAAAATGAAGTATGCCACCTAATATAAAATTTTTTTGAAAAATAGGAAACACACGTTTTATTGCGTTGTTCAGGGGAATCGGCTGTCTGATACAAAAATGTGCGTATGAATGTTGTTCATTGATTTCTTAACAAATTCATATTTTGACAGTTACATCGTTTTACAAAAAAGTTGTTATAAAATGGAAAACTTTTTATTGTAAATTCAATGTAACTCAGGAAAAAAGAGTAAATAATAAAAAGTGTAAATTTCAAAATTTAAAATGCTGTTGATCTTGAGTAATACCAAGAGCAGAATACACTCTTGCATTTGTACACGCATGCACATACACAAGATTTAAAGGAGTTTTTAAGATTTTAAATTTAGACTTTAATATCTTTTGCAATAAAGTATCCAACAATAATTTGTTTTATTTATACTGAGTTTACAAGAAAAAATTGTTCGTTTTGTAACGCTTTTTTTAAAAAACGGTAATAACTTTGTTTAAAAACGTCGTAAAAAAATGTTTAAAATATGGATTCAAGAAATCAATAACCTTAAAAACTCATGCATTTTTGTGCCAAACAATCGATTTCTCCTGAATATGCAGTAATTTAAAGAAAAAAATCTGTTTTTATGTATTATTCAATGTCCGCCATTTTGTAAAACATTTTCTGTTATTTAATTTTGATTTTCTTATTAAAGGGATTGTTGAAGGTTTAATTTGAGTTTTGGATCTCGATACTTTTCATTGAATTATCGCTATTTAAAAAATATTAAAATTTTATGTTAAGGAGGTTGTAAAAGCATAAAACACATATATTAATATTTACGTTTTAAACAAACTTCATACATGTAAAAGTTGTGTTTATAATATTCTGGTTTTATTGAACAATACATTTATATAGATTATTAATTTTATTTGTTATTAGTTTTATCGTTATAAACAAAAATTGTTAAAATAATTTAAAAAATCTAATTTTTTAATATAAATATATTAAGTACTAAACATGACTTATGCAAAGTTTCATTGAGATTCACCATTAGTTTATAACAAATAATAAGTTTTATTTATTTACTGAACAATTAATATCTGCATCTCAAATAACTTTACATAAATATTGTTGAATTCATAAAGTATTTATATAAAAAGATTAAGATTTTTATCATTATTTTATAATACATTTTTATATATTTATATTAGAGTGCAAATTTTAAAAATATTACCACTTATTTAAATAACTTTTGATCCAGATGGTCAACTGTCTCTATTTTTTTTGTATTATCATTAAATGCAATTTAGAAGTCTGTAATTTTTTGAAGTAATTCTTAACATATTACACGTGCCTTACAACCTCCTTAAGATTTAATGGCTCATTTTTTGTCGGTGTGTATATAGAAAAAAATTTTACGAAATTCACGTAAGTAAAAAAAGCCATATTCATAAACCGAAGTTAGGACTGTTCAAGACCAATAAATAATCAGTGCACAATTAGCTTGAATTGAAAATTGTATATAAATTTATAAGAAATATCATTAAAAAAGCACGAAGAATCGCCTTGACCATATATGGCTTTTTTCATTTACGTATGTTTAATCTCATCGGTCGATTTCCTTAATATTGATTTACCAAATTATTGTAATTTTCGTCATCAATTTCTTCGAAAAAAAGCCAAGAAATCATTCACGGTTTTAAACGAAATCTCGTGTGGTTTCATTGGTCCTCCTTATTGCAGACTCTCGTAATAATCTTTTGATGGTTCTCGCATTTCCACTGCAGGAACAAAATAAAATTATAGGCCGCAGCAAAAAATAATGCATAACGCATAATGCATAAGAGAATCAACTAAAGTTTCTCTTCTTTTTTTGTGTAATGAAAGGAAAGGAAAGATTCTGATTCGTTGATACTCTCATATATTATGCGTTATACGTTATGCATAAATCTGTGCTGCGGCCTTATGAAATTAAAAATTCATTTATAGTAGTTGTCGGATTTTATGTTCTACTTTATGTTTTACTTGTATTACCGGCCGGACAGCGGCGCGAAGTTTTGTTCCGAGAGAGTATTGGTGGCGCGGCGAGCAAGGTAAGATGGCGAAATACAGAGATTGAGAGAAGACGTGCTTCGTACTCGAGGGTTCACAAAAGTGAAATCCGGCGAAATATTTAAAATTATACATGGTCCTTCGAGCCGGATTTAGTGTTGATTGTGACGGCGATCGTTGGTGGTCGTGAAGCACACATAGACATTTGGCAGATTCAGGCCGCGCACAAAGTTCGGCGACACAATGAGCCGGGCAGACAAATTCGGCAGCACAACGAGCCGGGCAGACAAGTTCGGAGACACATTCAGGCCACGAGCATTCGTGGTCTCGCATCAAGGCAAGTCATTTAGTATATTCGGTGAAGCAGAACATAAGAGTACGAGGCGGCATCATCTAGTGGCCATCACATCGTGAAGGATTCGGGCGGCATCACGGCAACAAGCATTCCGACCGCCATTGCATCATTTTGAGGCGCCGTAATCAGCGACGCAACACACAGGAAGGGGCCAATCAGGCTCGATCTTATAGAAGCAGCGCCGTAATCAGCGACGCAACACACAGGAAGGGGCCAATCAGGCTCGATCTTAGAAGCGGCACCACAGTCAGTGATGCAATACACAGGAAGGGGCCAATCAGGCTCGATCTCAGGAGCATCAACGCCACGAGACAACAGGATCGTTCGGGATAACAGGCTTGTATAGTGGCTGATCAAGTAAGTGAGCATTCCCGTCATTTCAATTTTCCTAAGATTAGAAACGTTTCTATTTGCAACAAGGGACAGTCATGGAAGGCCTGATTAAATCTCGAGGCATAATAAAGGGTAGAGTCATGTCATTTAAGAATTATATTGCAAAAACGCTCGCATCATGTGCAGATCCACATGCACCGTTAGAAGAGTTAAAGAGGTTATAAGAGATTCGCGAACGCGTCAATAACATACGAGAGGCATATCAAACATACGAAGAACTACAAGCTGACATTGAAAAGGAAACTGATAGGTTAACGAAAGCGATAGAATATAGGGAAAGGTTTGATGACGAATATTTTCAGGCAATAGCACAAGCTGAATCGCTAATCGCGCGTACCGCCTCCCAGTTGAATGCGGACGGAGCGCCTTTGGGTGCTACAGCGAACGATCCACAGTTTTTACAGGCATCGTCGTCGGCGGCTCGGACGACAATCAATGAAGGTTTGGTCAACTCATTCGCGAATCAAGGTAACCGGATTATCTATAAGATGTCAGGTATCAGACTACCGACTATCGAATTACCCAAATTTAGTGGTGGAGCAGCCGAATGGCTTAGTTTCCGTGACACATTTGAGTCGTTAATACATAAGAATGAAACAATTGACTGCATACAGAAATTCCATTATTTAAGGGCTTCATTAGAGGGCGTGGCGGCTCAAAGAAGATTGCTAGCACATAATCATATTAAAGCCATATTTGATATTCAATCCTCAAAGGAGGAATCAGCGGCTAAAATTCGAGAAACCATCGACACTCTTAACAAGCACCTGCTCGCCTTAAATGCATTAGATCAATCGACAGAGCATTGGGATACTCTATTAATTTACCTAATATCGACTAAGTTAGACAATGTCACGGCCCGGGCGTGGGAGGAGGAGCGTGTCGGAAATGATATTCCTACATTAAGTGAATTTAAATCGTTTTTGAATTCACGTGCAGATTTATTAGATTCGCTAGAACTAAATAATAAAGAGGTTCAAAAAACAAAGCAAAATGAACATGCAAAAACAAGGTCGCTTCTAGTACAAAAACAAGATTGTGTAGAGTGTAAGGAAAATCATAAGTTTATAGCTTGTACAAAGTTTCTCGACAGTTCCCCTCAAAAAAGAGCAAGTTATTTAAAGGAGGCCAAATTATGCCTTAATTGCATGCGACCGGGACATTTCTTAAAAGATTGCAGGGCGAGCACATGCAAGCATTGTTCGGGAAAACATAACTCTTTATTACATTTTGAAAGGAATTTGGAAGTCAAAACACCGTCTTCGGAAGACACGAAGGCTTCTTCGGTCTTGTGCTCAAAGAATCAGTGCAATTCATTTAGCGTTTTGTTAGCTATAGTAATAGTATTAGTGATCGACAGCAAAGGAAAAAAAACAGAAGGCGCGTGCAATATTAGATCCGGGCTCTCAGTCTAGTCTTATCACATCTAAGTTGTATCGAGAATTAGGGTTGCAAGGATCAAAAATTGATATGAATATTGAGGCTATAAGCGGAATATCTTTAAAAATAGATCAGAAGTGCAATATCAAATTATTAGTGCAACATAATAATTATCAGGTTGACATTCAATGTCGGTCGGAATTGCAAATTCCAACTAACATTAGGCTCGCAGATCCATCGTTTCATATTCCAAGTAAGATCGACATTCTGTTGGGAGCCGACTGTTTTTGGGATCTTCTCTGTATAGGGTAGCTAAAGGTTAACCAAAATAAAATCACTATGCAAAAAACCAAACTTGGATGGGTGGCGGTTGGTCCCATGGGAAGTGCATACTCCAACTCCGTCAAATGCAATTTACATAGATCAATCGACATTGACAAGAGCCTTACCAAATTTTGGGAAATTGAAGACGTCGGAGTCAGTAAGGTAGCATCCAACGAGGAAAGAGAATGTGAAGATCATTTTCGTAAGCATACTTATCGTAACAAGGACGATAGGTTCGTTGTAAGTATTCCATTAAAAAGAGATAGCAGTGAACTAGGTGATTCAGAGAGAACAGCTCATAAGCGTTTAGTTAATCTCGAGAAATGTTTGAGTAAGGATTCGTTACTTAAGGAACAATATATAGCATTTCTCTCTGAATACGAAAGGCTAGGACATATGCAAAAGGTAGTCGAAGAAACAGAGCCAAAAAACTCATATTACCTACCCCATCATTGCGTAGTGAAGCCTGATAGCTTAACAACAAAAATTCGCGTAGTTTTCGACGCATCTGCATCTACAGATAACGGTGTTTCGTTAAACGATTTACAGATGATAGGACCCACAGTGCAAGATGATCTTTTCACACTATTGCCACAGTGGGCCAGGAACCCGGAAAAAGTGGCCAAAAACCAACATTCAAATTTACATTTAATTGTCACGGTGTTTTTAAGTAGATGAGTCGAAGGGACCGTGGAGAAATTTTTTCGCAGATAAATCAATGTCCGTCCTTATAAGAGCATCATGAAGCTAAGAATGTTATTCTTGTGTTCCAACATATTTATGATCGTTCCTGTATGTATAAAAAATTGAGCATATTATTTCTGAATCGTTTTTTCACGTAATATCAGTATTATTGGTATTAGAATTCTAAAAAATAATAGCAATATGAAGAGATTAAAATCTGAATTGAGTATTGTGATTTATTGTGACACCATGTTTATGTTGCCAATTTTGTACAAGTTGCTATTTCAAAGCTCCCCGAAACTCCACCTTCTAATAAAAATTTTTAAGTGGCAGGATCTTCATTATAACGTTTACTTTGAACTTATTCGGCGATATTTTGCGAATACTATAATTTTCTATGTGTAAACAATTAAATTCGAAATTACTCGGATTGGTTATGATTTCACAACTATATGCGCAACTGTACATATCAATTTTGTCGTTTAAATTTTTTTCAATCGAGAGGAAGACTCTTTAAATTCCATTATTCCTCTTCTTTTAATTTTTATCTCATAAAGGAATTCACAAGTAAGGCGCACGGTTTATTCAATTTAAACAAAGCACATATATAACGGTTCTTCGCGCGCGTCGTGTCGACACGACGCGCGCGAAGAACCGTTATATATGTGCTTTGTTTAAATTGAATAAACCGTGCGCCTTACTTGTGAATTCCTTTATGAGATAAAAATTAAAAGAAGAGGAATAATGGAATTTAAAGAGTCTTCCTCTCGATTGAAAAAAATTTAAACGACAAAATTGATATGTACAGTTGCGCATATAGTTGTGAAATCATAACCAATCCGAGTAATTTCGAATTTAATTGTTTACACATAGAAAATTATAGTATTCGCAAAATATCGCCGAATAAGTTCAAAGTAAACGTTATAATGAAGATCCTGCCACTTAAAAATTTTTATTAGAAGGTGGAGTTTCGGGGAGCTTTGAAATAGCAACTTGTACAAAATTGGCAACATAAACATGGTGTCACAATAAATCACAATACTCAATTCAGATTTTAATCTCTTCATATTGCTATTATTTTTTAGAATTCTAATACCAATAATACTGATATTACGTGAAAAAACGATTCAGAAATAATATGCTCAATTTTTTATACATACAGGAACGATCATAAATATGTTGGAAAACAAGAATAACATTCTTAGCTTCATGATGCTCTTATAAGGACGGACATTGATTTATCTGCGAAAAAATTTCTCCACGGTCCCTTCGACTCATCTACTTAAAAACACCGTGACAATTAAATGTAAATTTGAATGTTGGTTTTTGGCCACTTTTCCGGGTTCCTGGCCCACTATTGGTTAGATTTCGGATTCATCCGTACGCTATATCAGCTGACATACAACAAATGTACTGGCAGGTCCTAGTAAATCACGATCAGCGGTCATTGCAGAGAATCCTATGGCATACGAGTGAAGGAGGCCCCATCCAGAAGTTGAATTAAACACGCTTACCTATGGTACATCGTCAGCACCATTCTTAGTTACAAGATGTTTGATAGAGTTAGCCAACCAAGTGGAAAATCAATTTCCATCAATAGCTAAAATCATTCGAAAGGACTTCTACGTAGATGATTTATTAACAGGGGGAAAAACAATTGAGGAAGCTGTAGAGATACAACAAAGGATTACGTACATTTTAAGTTCGGCAGGGTTTCAATTACGGAAATGGGCCTCAAATGAGCCGGTAATAATCCGTAACATTTAAAAGGAAGACCAAAATCCAAGTAGTGTTGATTTTGATACTGACGGTAACACCAAAACGTTAGGCACTATATGGCAAACAATTCCTGATAATATAACCTTCACCATAGAGAAGCAAAAACAACCTAGGATCACAAAAAGATAGATTTTAGCTGAAACTGCAAAAATTTTTGACCCGTTAGGGCTTCTCAGTCCATGCATAATTGTTGCAAAAATCTTATTACAGGAACTGTGGTTGCACAAATTATCTTGGGACGAATCTCTTCCACTAGAATTGCACTATAAATGGCTATCTTTTCGAAAGCAAGTTCAAGAATTAAACCAATGCAAGGTACCACGAAACGTGTTATGCAAAAACTTTTTGGAAGTACAATTACACGGCTTTGCGGATGCATCGCAAAGGGCGTATGGTGCATGTATATATCTGGTGTCAAAAAATGCAGAAGGAATCGTTCAGGCTAGATTGTTATGTGCAAAGGGTAAGGTAGCGCCTCTAAAACAACAGACAATCCCTCGGCTAGAGTTGTCTGCAGCACTCACTCTTGCGAGGTTGGTCGGTAAGGTTGTTCAATCCATTAAAATGTCCTTCACTAAAATCATTTGTTGGAGTGATTCGCAGATAGTTCTTAGTTGGCTGCGTATGCAACCAAATACATTGCAGGTTTTCGTAGCAAACCGCGTTGCAGAAATACAAGACCTGAGTCGTACGACTGGCGACATATCCCAACAAAGGACAATCCGTCGGATCTGTTGTCGCGCGGCGTAGGCTCAGACAAATTAATACAATCAGAATTGTGGTGGCACGGCCCATCTTTTTTGGTAAAACAGGAAGCGGACTGGCCCGCACTAGTCACATTAGAAGGTAACATTCCGGAGGTTAAAGGAACATGCTGCATAACCACGGACTCACTGGAATCATCTATTTTCAAGGATGTATCAAGTTCAAGACGTATTATTCGTGTCATCGCATACTGCAAACGTTTCCTATACAATTGTAAGGAGCGAAATGATCGCAAGATAGGTGCACTTTCGACATTAGAAATAAGTGAGTCCTTTAAGGCATTAATCAAGATAGCGCAAAGTGAAAGCTTCCCAATAGGAAGAAAAAATAGCAGATTAGGTAAAATGCATGCAAACAAATCCTTAATAACGCTCAATCCGTTTATCGACGACGACGGCCTGTTGCGAGTAGGAGGAAGATTAGGACACTCTGAGTTCTCTAACGATAAGAAACACCCAATAGTACTGTCGGCCAAGCATCGATTCACTAAGTTAATTCTCATTGATGAGCATCTGCGAATGTTACATTTGGCTCCGCAGGCGCTTTTAGCATCCACGCGTGAAAAATTCTGGATCATTGGTGGCAAAAATCTAGTAAAAAAAGGTTGTCCATGAATGCATAAGATGGTTTAGGAACAAACCACAGCAGGCACTGGCAATGATGGGCGAACTACCAAAATCGCCCGTATCCGTTGCTTTCCACGTCACGGGAGTGGATTATGCAGGTCCATTTATGATAAAGGACAAAAAGGGCAGAGGGTGTAAGTTAAGTAAGTGTTATGTAGGTTTATTCATTTGCTTCGCCACAAAGGCAATGCATTTGGAACTGATCTCCGACATGACCTCGGAGGCCTTTGTTGCAGCGCTCAGGCGTTTTGTCTCAAGACGGGGAAAACCAGCGCACATTTATTCGGATAACGGGACGAATTTCGTTGGAGCAAATCGGGAATTAAAAGAGTTAGCACAATTTCTTATGAGTGAACAAGTACACTTGAAACAACCTGACTTTGCGCGGACGTAGCTCGTCGGTCACGGGCTGCGGCCAGGGTCGCAAACAGGTTCGGCCAGGAGGAGAGAGACAAGGCGGTAATATTGCAATGAAACGCGGCTTGGATCGATACAAAAGAAAGATATATATTTGATGTATTTATGTACAGAGTATGAATGCGTGTATGTGTATGTGTATGTGTGTCGTGTTTACAAAGGCGGTGTCGTTGTGCGTGTACGGTGTGTGTGTGTAATGCGAGTGTGTATGTGCG
>NW_017299863.1:67301-69635 GCF_001594075.2 Trachymyrmex cornetzi | reverse complement strand
GGAATCATTCGGTGACTCTCGGCGGGGAACAATACGAGCGAGAGCTGCGGCGCTCGGCGTCGTTCGGCGACGTTCGGTTTTTCGCGGACTTGCGAGTTCACGCGGCCTGTAATTATGTTCGCATTGCCGGGAACGATGCCTTTTGGGGGTGCATCGTTACACACTTAGCGAATCTATTAACAATTTGGGGATTGAGTGGCATTTCATTCCCGCCTACTCACCACATTTTGGGGGCTTGTGTAAAGGCCGGGGTAAAATCGGCTAAGTATCATTTAAAGCGTGTTACAGGTGATGCGGCGTTAACTTTTGAAGAGCTCCACACGCTCCTTATGCAAATAGAAGCAATATTAAATTCCCGACCACTAACTCCTATATCAACAGATCCCAACGACCTCGTTCCACTAACTCCTGCTCATTTTTTGATTGGTTCATCGATGACTGCGGTGGCCGACCCTAGTTTGATCCATGTACCAGAATCCAAACTGTCCAGATGGTAATTGATTCAAAGATTACAGCAGCATTTTTGGACGAGATGGAGTAAGGGATATATCTCAGAACTACAACAACGCACAAAATGGAAACGGCCATTCAAACCAATAAAGGAAGGCACCATGGTACTCATAAGGGAGGACAACCTGCCACCATGCAGATGGAAGCTGGGACGAATACTTGTCATTCATCCGAGACGAGACCAGATAATTCGAGTGGCAACAGTCAAAACTTCCATAGGCACTGTGCGGATCACCATCGCGAAACTTTGTCCGCTTCCTATTGAAGAATGTAATTAATGCGCAAGGGAGAAACGATATGCATGTAGTCGAAGACCGTTTGAGTTACTAATCCCATTTCCAAAGGAAGCAGACCAGAGTCAAAATCTGAATGATGTTCTTCATCGATATGATGTCTGTATTCTTCGTCTGTACGGAGTCTATGCTGAATACCGCGATAAGCTACTACTCCACGACGAAGTCAATTTTCCCTAATCCAACATTTCGAACAATATACTGCCGTGACCTTTATAACCCAATATGAAAGCCCGCGCAGGAGAATCATTTATGAAACATCTTAATTTAATTAATTTTAATTGATTATAAAATACAACTCCACGATTTAATATATCTCGAATTTCACCCACAAAACATTGAAATAATTCCTTTGCGTTAGTTGGTTTTGATGAACCTCGCCAAACGTCTGCGATTTCAGGCCTACTTCGAGAAATATTCGCAATTCTAATTTGTGAACACCTGCTTGAAAGGCAAAGACGGAAGGGATTTCTGCATCGCATTGTGACTGGGAACGAAAAATGGGTTCATTACGATAACCCCAAGCGCAGAAAATGGGGAGTTCCCGGCCATGCTTCCACGTCGATGGCTAAACCGAATATTCACGGCTCCAAGGTTATGCTCTGTATTTGGTAGGATCAGCTCGGCGTAATGTATTATGAGCTGTTATAACCAACTGAAACAATCACAGGCGATTGGTATCGAACGCAACTGATGCGTTTGAGCCGAGCATTGAAAGACAAACGGCCGCAATAGAACGAGAGATACGATAAAGTGATTTTGTAGCATGACAATGCTCGACCCCATGTTGCGAAAGTGATCAAGACATACTTGGAAACGTTGAAATGGGAAGTCCTACCACACCCGCCGTATTCTCCAGATGTTGCTCCCTCTGACTATCACTTGTTTCGATCAATGGCACACGGCCTAGCTGACTAGTACTTCCGGTCTTATAAAGAAGTAAAAAATTGGATCGATTCGTGGATTGCCTCAAAAGATGACCAGTTTTTTCGACGCGGGATTCGTACGCTGCCCGAAAGATGGGAGAAAGTAATGGCCAGCGATGGACAATACTTTGAATCATGAATGTATAACCAGTTTTTTACAATAAAGCCTCGAATTTCGGAAAAAAAACGGCGGAAGCAAAGTTGTACACCTAATACCATCACCGTTGTTTAATATTAAAAGTCTAGAATTTGATATTATGTCAGCCAATGCCATGCTTGAAGGGTTATTTCTTGTAGATCCCAAGAGACCATTTTGCGAATTAAAATCTCCGCAAATTAAAAAATTATAGGAATTTCCTAATTAAAAAATTTTATTAAATATTATCAACTATTTATTTTTGTTCATATACATATATTTCCGGAGGTCTATACATTGAACATATGATAACTTTTTTATTATTGATAACTAATCTATTAATACTTGAATGTAACTGCCTATTACGGTCGGAGCTGGATCTTCGTTGCTTTAAATAATTCAATCTTGAATTACTAATATATACTATATATGTACTTGCATATATACCATATTGTAGTCTTTTTCAAAT
>NW_017299863.1:65729-67170 GCF_001594075.2 Trachymyrmex cornetzi | reverse complement strand
AAAACTGTTAATAAATTTATTACGAAAAATATTACCTCGGCCGGGACTTGAACCCGTATCTCTTGTAAACCGTACGAGCGTCCTGAGCCATTAGACCGAGGCCTTAGTAATATTCTTCGCAATAATCGGTACACTAAGGAAACAACGTCTTTCTTTCAGGCGACGTAATCTAAACGATATATTTATATTTATACGGTCAAAAAAATATAAATATATTGTTTAGATTACGTCGCCTGAAAGAAAGACGTTGTTTCCTTAGTGTACCGATTATTGCGAAGAATATTACTAAGGCCTCGGTAGTCTAATGGCTCAGGACGCTACTTGGGTGGCTCTTTGGTTACGTTTACACCGTAGCTGCACTTAGTCCGCGATCTATACGATAGGTGTCTTTGTTTAACTTACGGGATAAAGAAGGACATCTATTGTATAGGTCGCAGCCTAAATGCACGGTGTAAACCAAGAAGACTAGAACCAGGAGAGTCAACTCGGTGTAAAAGTGGTAGTGGGGGGGAGGCAAAAAGTGGCGACGGATGACTTTTCCCACTCTTGCGCTTCATTAGTCCTCTCTGTCGCTCTATAATCGTCGCTCTGTCGCTCTATAATCGTCGCTCTGTCGCTCTATAATCGTCGCTCTGTCGCTCTATAATCGTCGCTCTGTCGCTCTATAATCGTCGCTCTGTCGCTCTATAATCGTCGCTCTGTCGCTCTTATATCGAACTTTCACACAATGCGCAGTGCTACTGCACATCGTGTGAATAGCCGCGGACGTTTTTTGACTTACCCCCACCACGGGAGTTGACTCTCCTGGTTCTAGTCTTCTTGGTGTAAACATAGCCACTGACATCTATTGTATGGGCCGCGGCTTAAGGGCTGCCGCACACACCTTTCGTAACAATAACCATAAGACGTACTGTAAGAATCAGCCAATCAGAATTACGAGTTCAAAAGAATTCTCGACTGTGATTGGCTAATTCTTACGGTACGTCTTATGGTTATTGTTACGGAAGGTGTGTGCGGCAGCCCTAAATGCAGGGTGTAAACATAGTCTTTCACTACGTCGTGTGGTCGCGTCGTAAGCGTTCTGCCCAAAGATGCCAATTCGAGGACGGTTTATGACATCGCGATCAACGCCATCAGTCGTCGGTCTAGCGCGACCAGTAGCTACACATCTAAGCATGAGTCGTATATGTGTCACATAAATTTTTTATTTTTAAAAGAAGAGGATCATGATCAAAGAAATTACTGGAAGAAAGAGCTTACGCAGTATTATGCAATTCCTCGAGTTGACGAAAACATCGACATTTTAGATTGGTGGTCAATTCATAAAAAATCTTTCCCAAACCTCTCAAGGATGGCTAAAGATTTTTTAGCCACAATGACAACATCGGTTCCAGCGGAGAGACTGAATTCGAAAGCTTCTCTGATAATAAGAAAACATAGG
>NW_017299863.1:61030-65355 GCF_001594075.2 Trachymyrmex cornetzi | reverse complement strand
TTCTTGTCAAGAAATCTTGATCTTGATAACAATTTCTTGTCTTGTCTTGAAATCAATTTTCATTTTCTTGTCTTGGTCTTGTCTTGATTCAAGACAAGTCAAGATAAGATGTCTTGAATTTCTTGATCTTGATGAAACACTAACGAAGATCCAGCTCAGACCGTAATAGGCAGTTAAATTTCTAGTATTAATTGAGTTTCTCAAATATACGGTCAACAAAACATAAATATATTATTTAGATTACGTCGCCTAAAAGAAAGACGTTGTTTCCTTAGTTTACCGATTATTGCGAAGACTATTATTAAGGCCTCGGTCTAATGGCTCAGGACGCTTGTACGGTTTACAAGAGATACGGGTTTAAGTCCCGGCCGAGGTAATATTTTTCGCAATAAATTTATTAACAGTTTTTATATATTAACATCTTTGTAATATATGATGCTTGATGGTAGCATCAAATTATTAAATTACTTGTCAATTTAATTCGCGATTATTAGAGTAGTTTTAATTGCGTTTATTTAGTCCGGAAAAACAATTCGGCGCGCAGTTAGAAAAAGACTACAATATGGTATATATGCAAGTACATATATAGTATATATTAGTAATTCAAGATTGAATTCTTAAAAAAAAAAGCAACGAAGATCCAGCTCCGACCGTAATAGGCAGTTAAATTTCTAGTATTAATTGAGTTTTTCAAATATACGGTCAACAAAATATAAATATATTGTTTATAATCTTTTTTATTAGGTGTACAACTTTGCTTTCACCGTTTTTCTTCCGAAATTCGAGGCTTTATTGTAAAAAACTGGTTATACAATCATGATTCAAAGTATTGTCCATCGCTGGCCATTACTTTCTCCCATCTTTCGGGCAGAATCCAGCGTCGAAAAAACTGGTCATCTTTTGAGGCAATCCACGAATCGATCCAATTTTTTACTTCTTCATAAGACCGGAAGTGCTGGTCAGCCAGGCCGTGTGCCATTGATCGAAACAAGTGATAGTCAGAGGGAGCAACGTCTGGAGAATACGGCGGGTGTGGTAGGACTTCCCATTTCAACGTTTCCAAGCATGTCTTGACCACTTTCGCAACATGGGGTCGAGCATTGTCATGCTACAAAATCACTTTATCGTGTCTCTCGTTGTATTGCGGCCGTTTGTCTTTCAATGCTCGGCTCAAACGCATCAATTGTGTTCGATACCGATCGCCTGTGATTGTTTCAATCGTTTATAACAGCTCATAATACACTACGCCGAGCTGGTCCCACGAAATACAGAGCATAACCTTGGAGCCGTGAATATTCGGTTTGGCCGTCGACGTGGAAGCATGGCCGGGAATTCCCCATGATTTTCTGCGCTTGGGGTTATCGTAATGAACCCATTTTTCGTTCTCAATCACAATGCGATGCAGAAATCCCTTCCGTCTTTGCCTTTCAAGTAGCTGTTCACAAGCAAACAAACGCCGTTTAACATCTCTCGGCTTCAACTCGTACGGAACCCAATTTCCTTGCTTCTGGATCATTCGATGGCTTTGAGGCGTTTTGAAATGACTTGTTGAATCACTCCCAATGATCGTGTCAATTCTTCTTGATTTTGACACAAGTCTTGATCAAGTAATGCCTCCAATTCTGCATCTTCGAAAACCTTCTCTCTTCCACCGCTATGCCGGTCTTCGACGTCAAAATCACCATTCTTGAAGCGTTGAAACCATTCAAGACACGTTCTTTCACTAATTGTGGTCTCACTATAAGTATTTGAGAACATTCGATGAGCCTCAGCCGCAGATTTCTTCATATTGAAGCAGAAAATTAAAACCTCCCGCGAATGACGAGAATTTGGCTCGTAGACTGACATTTTCAATCGAGAATAACTTTATGATGCAGGTACAAATCGAGTAATGTTTCTATGGGGTTATGTTGACAGATGTCCCAGTTTACTGTATGACGTCTATGATCTATTTATTTCGACCACCACTTACCGCTAAAGCCATCTATAGGAAAACGGTGGAAGCAAAGTTGTATACCTAATATTAGCAGAAATATTTACCACTCTCGGGTTTGCAGGAGAAACTTCGGAGAGAGACATTTCATCCCCAACCCCTCTGGGAGAACCCGCAAGTCTAGATCCAGTCTCAGGAGAGGAAGAACCCCTCCCCCCCACCAACACTTTTTTCTACTTCAGGTTTCTTAGACTCAAGTGAAATCGAAGTCTCATCGTTCAAATCCCTGGATTTATTTTTATTCTTTTTCCCCATCTTCAAGTCCTCAGTGAATCAACTTTATAACACTAACAATGTTACAAAACAGTAATAATGAGCTACAAATAATTAACTTTGTCTTAAACTAGTAAACTATGATAAAAATATCCTTAATAATACGTTAACAATTCATACTTGAAATTCAAATTACCACAGAGTATACCACCAAAGATATCGTAGACATATCCAATATAACCCTTCTAAAATTAATAGAATACTGGGAGACTTACAGAAGAGATCAATTATTAGAAAAATAAAATATAGATAAATTAATAATTCTATCCTTTAACAAACTGCGTATCTTAAATTGAAAACAGTACGTCAATTATTTTCTTAAAGATGTATCATTAATAATAGGAAGAAGCAGTAAAATCCAATTATTTACATATCATTGATCAGTATTTTAACTTCAAATTTATGTACATCACCATTTTTGTAAACATGAAGGATATAATCCCAGATAGCACTGGACATCCCAAGGACGTCCATTTTAAGTACATTTTAAGTCCAAATCACGTCCGCACGTCCATGGACATAAAATGGACGTTCTTGGGATATTCGTCATACGAATGTCCTATTCAAAACATCCTATGGATGTCCGAATTTGAATTTTACTTTTACTAAATGTTTTTCTTTATATTTTTATTATATTCGTATTATTTACTGAACCAAGAACCAACAAGTATTGAATAACATACTTTTTATATATCTTATATAATATCATATGAATAATGTTACCCAAATAAAATTAGTTAATTCCAAAAAATTGCAATTTTTATTTTTATGAAATACCCAATACATTTAAATATTTTTAATCAAATTTAAAATTGAAGACACACTTACTGCAATATTAGACTAACTCACATTTGGTGAAAGCGGAGAATATAAATAAGACAGTCAGAGGATGGTATAGCATATATTCTAATAAATACGTATTATCATATATTTACTTAACTCTAATGATATGTATCATGTGTATAAAAGATTCTCTCTATGGAATTTTAAAATTATATATAATCTTACCTTTTTAAAAAAAAGGTAAAAAAAGCGCTAAGCGTTGGTGAAACTGACCCAAATGATGCTTCTCGTAAAGAATCACCATTTGGGCCAGTTTCACCAATGCCAATTACTTAATCGGCCGTGAAACTGATAACTAATCACGTTTGCTGTTTAGTAGAACTGATGATATGTATCATTTGTATAAAAGATTTGATATCAACAATTGGCGCCAAGTTAAATTCCATGTAATTCGAACAAATTAAATTTTATCATTTTATTCCTTCCAAAGAAAAAATAATTTATTTAACTCTAATGATATACATCATATTCGTATAATTGATGATATCAACAAAATTGGCGCCAAGTTAAATTCATCAAAATTTTATCAAAATTTTATAAAAAAAATGTTATGTATTATTCCTATAAAAGATTTGATATCAACAATTGGCGCCAAGTTAAATCCCACTTCTTTATACCATGCCAAATTAAATAAATAATGAATATTAATCTAATGGTATGTATTATTTGTACGAACGATTTGATATCAACAACTGTGGCGCCAAGTTAAATTCTACTACTGGAATGAAAAGTAAAACTCAAGTGATACTATCTTTATTTATTATTTACATAATCCAAATAGTACTATCTTTAATTTTATACAATGAATACCTAAGTATACGTACACTTATTGAAGAATCTTCCTATTCCAATCCAAATGGTTTAAATTCCTCTTAAATGAAATCATTATATCACAATTCATTCAAAGACATTTCCTCTTCCAACTAAAGTAGTGATTATTTAATTCTCCTTCAAAATATTATGCAAAACATCACAAACTTGCGTTATCTTGCTCAATTTAAGTGTTATCACAAAAATTAAAGAATTAACCGTATAAAATGAAAAAATTTAATTTAAATATAAAAATTTTCATGTAAAAGCACTTGGCGCTGCTAGATCTGGATATAATAATTTATTATTAATAAATAACATGGTAGGATAGTAGTAAAGCATGAATGTAAATAAGAAGGATAAGAATATAATACTTATAAAAATAATATAAATAAGAAGCATATTA
>NW_017299863.1:60117-60815 GCF_001594075.2 Trachymyrmex cornetzi | reverse complement strand
ATTATGAAAGAGAATTTATGATTACTGTTATTATTACTTTTAAATTATATTACAATTATATTATTATTGTTACTTTTAAATTATATACAATTACTTTTATTATTTATTTTTATTAATTACCATTCGAATTTTAAATTGTTCTTATATTTTTTCTTACTCTATCTAGCAGCGTCAAGTGTTTTTACATGAAAATTTTTCTATTTAAATTAAATTTTTTCATTTTATACGGTTAATTCTTTAATTTATGTGATAACACTTAAATTGAGCAAGATAACGCAAGTTTGTGATTTTTGTATAATATTTTGAAGGACAATTAAATAACCACTACTTTAGTTGGAAGAGGAAATGTCTTTGAATGAATTGTGATATAATGATTTCATTTAAGAGGAATTTAAACCATTTGGATTGGAATAGGAAGATTCTTCAATAAGTATACGTATACTTAGGTTTCATTGTATAAAATTAAAGATTGTACTATTTGGATTATGTAAATAATAAATAAAGATAGTATACTTGAGTTTTACTTTTCATTCCGGCAGTAGAATTTAACTTGGCACCACAGTTGTTGATATCAAATCGTTCGTACAAATAATACATACCATTAGATTAATATTCATTATTTATTTAATTTGGCATGGTATAAAGAAGTGGGATTTAACTTGGCGCCAGTTCTTGATATCAAATCTTTTATAGGAATA
>NW_017299863.1:57382-58428 GCF_001594075.2 Trachymyrmex cornetzi | reverse complement strand
TCGAACGGTCGTTGAAATAAAATGGCTCATTTCAGCGACCGTTCGACTCACTAGCACGCAGTGGTGCTCCGCGCGCGACCCGGGATCACGCCCGAACATCCGGGCCCTCGTCATTGCGATCAATTTGTTTCGGATTAATAAGAAATTCTCTAATCTTTCTCCTTCCTTTTCGTTACTTGTAAATTTAAGACAACAATGTTCACCATGATAAGAATAAGAAATTATAACAGAAATCAATTAAGGAAGAATGATCAATGTGACCCAACACAAAATGTTTTTTGCGAAATAATAACTTTCATATATTATAAATCATAAATATAAATTACAAACGTTTCGACATTATTATTGTGTTTGCTTCAAATCTATAAACCATATTCTAGATATAGTAAGCAAGTTTACTTTATTTCATTGGGACGCTTACTACATCTAGAATTTAAAGAGGACACAATAATAATGTCGAAACGTCTGTAATTTATACTCTAGATTTATAATACATGACAGTTATTTCACAAAGGAACATCTTGTGTTGGCTCACAAAGACAATTTTTCCTTAACTTATTTGTTAAATATTGAAAGAAAAAAGCCTTCGATTTATTAATACCTTATAAATCATAAAAGGTCGTCGATGCACCACTGCACAATTATCACCAATGTCACTGCGATCAATTTGTTTCGCGGATTAATAAAAAATTCTCTAATTAATCTTTCTTCTTCCTTTTCGTTGCCTGTAAATTTAAGACGATGTTCACCATGATGAGAAATTATAACAGAAATCAATTCAGGAAGAATTACCAATGTGAGCCAACACAAAATGTTTTTTGCGAAATAATAACTGTCATATATTATAAATCACAAGTATAAATTACAGACGTTTCGACATCATCGTTGTGTTTGCTTCAAATGTATAAACCATATTCTAGATATAGTAAGAAAGTTTACTTTATTTCATTGAGACGCTTACTACATCTAGAATTTAAAGAGGACACAATAATAATGTCGAAACGTCTGTAACTTATACTCTAGATTTATAATATATGACAGATATT
>NW_017299863.1:56878-57261 GCF_001594075.2 Trachymyrmex cornetzi | reverse complement strand
ATCTCTACTTTCGAAATCTATAATTGAAATTTCAATATGACTGATACTTTACGGAGTTATACGGACACAAATGGATATCCGTCAAATCTAAAAATTTTTTACGAACTTCACAAAGGTCTATGTAGTGAGGTAAAAATTACACGAAAATGCGGTTTACAGCAGTCGAAATAGTGAATCTTTACCTTTAATTTACTTTTTTATTAAACGTTGGACGATTTTTTTTCACCGAATTATTGAACGATGAAGCAAAAGTGATCACTTCTACTTTAACGTTCAATAACTTGGTGGAAAAAAATCGTACAACAATCAATAAAAAAGGAAATTGAAGGTAAAGATTCACTCTTTCGACTGCTGCAAACCGCATTTTCGTGTAATTTTTACCT
>NW_017299863.1:54524-55296 GCF_001594075.2 Trachymyrmex cornetzi | reverse complement strand
GGTAAAAATTACACGAAAATGCGGTTTGCAGCAGTCGAAAGAGTGAATCTTTACCTTCAATTTCCTTTTTTATTGATTGTTGTACGATTTTTTTCCACCAAGTTATTGAACGTTAAAGTAGAAGTGATCACTTTTGCTTCATCGTTCAATAATTCGGTAAAGAATAATCGTACAATGTTTAATAAAAAAACAAATAAAAGGTAAAGATTCCCTCTTTCGACTGCTGTAAACCGCATTTTCGTGTAATTTTTACCTCACTACATAGACGTTTGTAAAGTTTGTAAAAAATTTTTAGATTTGACGGATATCCATTTGTGTCCGTATAGCTCTGTCAAAGATCAGTTAGATTGAAATATCAATTACTGATTTTGAAAGTAGAGATTTCAACCTTTAAAATCCTTTTTTAATTTTTTGTCTGCGATGATTTTTCATTGAATTATGGTGTTCTGAATATTGCTCAATTTTTAGCGTGTTTGAAAGTGTTCCCTAGATTTTGTTGAGTAGTGTATATGACAGATATTTCACAAAGGAACATCTTGTGTTGGTTCACATTGACAATTTTTTCCTTAACTTATTTGTTAAATATTGAAAGAAAAAAGCCTTCGATTTATTAATACCTTATAAATAATAAAAGGTCGTCGATGCACCACAGCACAATCATCACCAATGTCATTGCGATCGACTTGTTTCGGATTAATTAGAAATTCTCTATTCTCTAACTAACCACCTTCTTTCTCCTTCCTTTTCTTTGCCTGTAAATTTAAGACAACAA
>NW_017299863.1:47488-54483 GCF_001594075.2 Trachymyrmex cornetzi | reverse complement strand
GCCAACACAAAATGTTTTTTGCAAAATGTCATATATTATAAATCATAAGTATATATTACAGACGTTTCGACATCATTATTGTGTTTGCTTCAAATGTATAAACCATACTCTAGATATAGTAAGCAACGTTACTTTATTTCATTGGGACGCTTACTATATCTAGAATATGTTATTCCTACATTTAATAATGATGTCGAAACGTCTGTAATTTATGCTCATGATTTATAAAGAAAATTACTTACGTGTCCTCTATCTATGCCATCGATGTGACAGTTTTCCTAACCTAATCATCAGCCACGGAAAACGGACACATGTGTGATGTGACCATGCACATTGCCAGCGCCATATTTACCTCTAGCACCGAAAAATCCAAAAGGACATATCCCCCACCCCATAGCCTTGTCGACGACGACGACGATGACGTTTCTTAAATTAAAAGTTTCAAGTTCGGATTTTGCATCATTTTACATCGCATCTCCGCTCGTAGAGCACGTAGAGAAAAAACAAAAACACTTTCATTATATATTACAAGCGGATGCCATCGATTGAGCACACTTGGAACTCAATCGGGACAGCCGTTATTGAGATCCCATAATCGCCGTCTGGAAATCTTGACAGATTCGCGTATTGTAGCCACGGCAGTGTCGCTGCGCTTGGCTTAGCGCCGAGACACTACCAGTGTCTCCAGATAGTACGTGATTACTAATATTGCAGCAAGGTCTTCAACTGAAAAAGATGTCCAAAATTAGTCCATAACACGTCCATAATAGGTTCAAAATTAGATGTGTGCAGACATCCTATAGACGTACAAAGTTGTGACAAATGTACATCCCATGGACGTCCATAAGACGTTCAACGGACATAATTATGACTTCCTATGGACGTCCCAATGTCCAGAAACGGATGCGATCAGGGTTGCAGCCTCCCCAGACAGCATAAGGACGCCCATTGTACGTCCATTGGACATCCGTTTCTGGACATTGGGACGTCCATAGGAAGTCCAAATTATGTCCGTCGGACGTCCTATGGATGTCCATGGGATTACATTTGTCACAACTTTGTATGTCCATACATAGGATGTCCGCACACATCCAATTTTTGACCTACTATGGACGTGTTATGGACTAATTTTGGACATCTTTTTCAGTTGAAGACCTTGCTGCAATATTAGTAATCACGTACTATATGATAATACGTGTTTATTAGAATATATGCTATACCATCCTCTGATTGTCTTATTTATATTCTCCGCTTTCACCAAATGTGAGTTAGTCCAATATTGCAGTAAGTGTGTCTTCAATTTTAAATTTGATTAAAAATATTTAAAAGTATTGGGTATTTCATAAAAATAAAAATTGCAATTTTTTGGAATTAACTAATTTTATTTGGGTAACATTATTAATATGATATTATATAAGATATATAAAAAGTATGTCATTCAATACTTGTTGGTTCTTGGTTCAGTAAATAATACGAATATAATAAAAATATAAAGAAAAACATTTAGTAATAGTAAAATCCAAATTCGGACATCCATAGGATGTTTTGAATAGGACATCCGTATGACGGACATCCCAAGGACGTCCATTTTATGTCCATGGACGCGCGAACGTGATTTGGATTTAAAATGGACTTAAAATGGACGTCCTTGGGATGTCCAGTGCTATCTGGAAACATACTCAGCCTCTGTGGTACTTATACCGTTTTCGATTGGGGTGCACTGGCTGCACTCAGTGTCAAGAGCGTGTTCGATTGGCAGTGCCAATGCGCACTTGGCTTGTCACGTGTTCATTTGACCGAACGACACTCGCGTAGTGCGCACTAAGTGGCACGAGATATTTTAACGATGCCAATTCAGTGCACTGGATACATATAGCGTTTTCGATTGGGCAAAAGTTAGTGCGCACCAGTGCGCACTCAGTTCACATCAACATTGGACGAGTTCCATGGGTTGCACTGAATAGTGCAAGTTCAAAAGAATACGCCAAGATTTTCAGTGTTAAAGCTGAAACTCATTTTTGTTCACTTTGAAGCAATGTTCAACAAAATGTTACAAAACTACAGTAAAAGATATTAAGAGTAGGGACAAGACCCCATTTTCAATTCAACTGCGCAGATTTGCTTGTCCCTATGTATATCCTTAACTGTGATAAAACGTGCACTGAACTGGCACCGTCAAAATATCTCGTGCCACTTAGTGCGCACTGAGTGCGCACTACGCGAGTGTCGTGCGATCAAATGAACACGTGACACTAGCCAAGTGCGCATTGGCACTGCCAATCGAACACGCTCTTGACACTGAGTGCAGCCAGTGCACCCCAATCGAAAACGCTAATATATATAGGATATCAGTGCATCGTTGTCACGGTATAAGGATATACAGTAAGGACAAGTAATTCTGCGCGGTTGAACTGAAAACGCAACATATGCAAATGTGTATAATTATTATATTAAAGTATGTACATATATAATATTCTTGATATTTTATATATTATTTAATTACATACAGTAAAAAATCATTACTTCAAGTTATAAACATGAGATGTCGAAATTATTTTTCTGCATTCTTTCTGCAGTCTAGTCAAATCCTTACAATCTTACAACTCGAAATGGCACTTCAGCTTTAGCACTGAAAATCTTGGCGAGTTCTTTTGAACTTGCACTATTCAGTGCAACCCATGGAACTCGTCCAGTGTTGGCGTGAACTGAGTGCGCACTGGTGCGCACTAACTTTTTCCCAATCGAAAATGCTATTAGAGCTGCTGCCTTTTGTCTGTGAGACAACCAGCTTATTGATCCGCCAGCTAAGATAAATATATATCCTGATGTTGATCTTCTTGAACAAACATCCATTGCGAAATCCGCGTCTGAATATCCGAGCAATTCAGTTCCATTAGCGCTTGCTTTGAATTCGATTGCAAAATTAATTGTGCCTTTTAGATATCTATAAATGATTCGCTTAACTGCACTCCAATGAACTTAATTATAATTATTCATAAAACGACTCACTACATTCACGGCATATGCAATGTCTGGACGCGAGACTACCGTTAGAAGCATTAAGCTACCGACAGCTTCACGGTAGAATTATCTTTTTATCATTTTCATCTGTGGGATACAAAACAGTATTTTTATCTACAAGTATGGACACACTCTTGACTTTAATCATAGCGAACTTATTGATTATTTTTCTTGTATATGCTCTTTGATGAACACGCATTACTTTTGTAGCGATTACATCGCCACAAAGGATAGAGTTCGTGAAAATAATATAGAAAGAAAAACATATTTATAAGTACAGAGGCCCGAGTATACACAGCCGGTGAGCCATTATACGCGAAGGCCGTATCGAGAGTAATGCGGACTTTTAAACTCGCGAACTTCGCATAGATATTAATTTTTTCCCCTTCTTGCCGTGGAGAAATGCATCGGCATTAAATAGTAAAGTAAGGGCCTGGAAAGTAATAGGCAGTAACGAAAGCGGAAATTGTATATTTTTATTTTGTGCGTTGATTAGGTTTAGTTTCTGTAATAATTTCAAAGATTCGAATAATAACGAAGACGAGTGATAAATAGACAGGCGAAATAATATTGACGAGTCATAAAAGTGGGAGAAAGTCGGGGATTACTTGCGACCGTGAGACGGGTGAAACAAAAACGAGGAAGTCGATTAGTTGACACGTTCCGAGACAGACGTGCCTAAATTTGGAGAAAGGCGATTAAGATTTATGAGTATTGGAGACTTAAATTCGTGCGCTGACACGATACGTGTTTCTGATTGTGCGACTACTGTAAGTGCGAATAACAGGTAACGGCACTGACGACAAGCATAGCGTATTCACTCTCGTTATACCAGGTGTACAAGTATGAAGTGCGGATTTGAGACAACAGATGGTGCACCAATGCAGTGTGTAGTATAAAGATTTGACGTATATGCCATTTTGTTGTGCCATCAACAAGTGTCAAACGTACATAAGAGATAAATTGAAAAAGTGTTTGCATAGTATTGTTTTGCTGTGTTCAATATGTCGAAATTTGTGCCAAATAAAGAGCATTCGCTGATAGCATTAATTTTTTGTTTTCATTCGAAGAAAACTGCTGCTGAATCATACCGATTACTTCGAGAAGCTTATGGTGAACATGCTCCATCGCAAGATATATGTAAACGATGGTTTTGAAACGCCGTAACCAGTGGTGATTTCGATGTTGTAGACAAGGAACACGGAAAACCGCCAAAAAGGTACGAAGATGTAGAATTGTAAGCATTGTTGGACGAAGACGATTCACAAACACAAAAACAACTCGCAGAGCAATTGAACGTTAGTCAACAAGCTGTTTCCAATCGCCTACGAGAGATGGGAAAGATTCAGAAGGTCGGCCGATGGATACCACATGAGTTGAACGAGAGGCAGATGGAGAGGCGCAAAAACACATGTGAAATTTTGCTCAAACGATACAAAAGAAAGTCGTTTTTGCATCGTATCGTTACTGGGGATGAAAAGTGGATATATTTTGTGAATCCTAAGCGTAAAAAATCATGGGTAGTCCCAGGCGCACCATCCACATCGACCGCAAGACCGAATCGCTTTGGCAGGAAGACGATGCTCTGTGTTTGGTGGGACCAGAAGGGTGTGGTCTATTATGAGTTGTTAAAGCCTGTTGAAACGGTTAATACTAAACGCTACCAAAAACAATTGATTGATTTGAACTGTTCGCTACTCGAAAAACGAACAGAATATCGAAAAAGGCAACACAAGATCATTTTTCGCCATGACAATGTTCCATCACATACGGTAAAACCGGTTCGTGACACGTTGGAAGCACTCAGCTGGGAAGTGCTAGCCCATGCGACTTACTCACCAGACTTGGCTCCTTCCGATTATCACTTGTTTGCATCTATGGGTCACGCACTTGCTGAGCAGCGCTTTGGTTCGTACGAAGATGTGAAAAAATGGCTCAATGAATGGTTCGCGGCAAAAGGGGAAGATTTTTACTGGCGTGGTATCCACAAATTACCCGAAAGATGGGAAAAATGTGTAACTAGCAAAGGAGCATACTTTGAATAAACCATTTTTTATCATTCTTCCGAATTTAGCGTGTTTTTTTTTTAGAAAAAAATTCGCATTTCATACTTGTACACATGGTATATATTTGCATGATTTATTGAATAAATTATTTTTTTGTCTAAGTCGAACACGCTGAACTTTAAATTATTGGTGACCCTTCTGATCACAAATCCACATACACACATAAACGAGGAGGAGAGAGAACCAAACTTTATTTGTTCTATCTCTCTCTATTTGTAAACTTACAAAAATACTTGCATCTCCCAGTGTAATGTCGAAAGCTTTGTTTAAGGCCTGAATAATCAAATTGAGTGTTTCACGAGACTTCGAAGCCAAAAGTCCGTCGATAAATGAAGCAAGATATACTTTGACGCCATTGATTAAACTTGTAAATATACATTGTTCTGCATCACACGGTTTAAAACTAAAACTTGCTATCGCGCGTATGAACGTTTCATTCTAGCAACGAGCTGCCTGCTTTATTCTATAAATTGATTTGTTCAGCTTACACAGATCGCCGGTTTTGTATTTTGGGTTGATCTTCAGTCCTTGTGGTAACTTCATGTATAGTTCATCATTTAGCTTTCCATGCAAAAATGCCGTTTTGACGTCTGTTACGTCCAAGCTCCGCACACATGGAACTGAGGGGGTGAACGTAACAGGAACCGAATTATAAGACCGATTTGGTCGTATCCAAGCTCCGGACCGCTAGGGAACTGTGGGGAAGGACCGACGCAAATCGGAAGGCACTTTGCTTCGTCCTGAGGCTCCTAACGAGCCGGGGGTCGAATGGAGGACGAAGTGGAAGCCTCAACTCGTTCTGCGCTAAACGGACACATGAGTCGAACGTACTTTTAGTTTTAAAGGGCACAAACTGGGTCAGTGTGCCACGAGGGCGCACTTTAACGCCGGATGTACCAGTACGTTCATGTGACCTGGCTTTCGATTATGAAACTTAATCCAAGTGACCGGGGAGAGGGCGAAGTGCAACCGCGGGAGAGCTTACAACGAATACAAGGAAAGGTTTTGCAAATTATTGATGTCGTTAGTAACATTGCTTGTGTATTTGATAGAACGGCAACACATGTGTTTGAAAGGTTTGTGTTCAAACTTTTGAGCCCAATAGTTGGCATTCGTTCGAAACGTAAAAAAGAGTAACTTTTTTTGCGTTGAAGATGTCGGAATTTATTCCAAAAAAGCAACATTTGCGGGAAGTTTTACTCCATTATTTTATTTTAAAGAAAAGTGCTGCAGAATCGCATCGTTTGCTCGTAGATGTTTACGGTGAGCATGCTCCATCGAAAACCAGTTGTAAAGAATGGTTTCGGCTATTCAACAGTGGTGATTTTGACGTGCGTGACAAAGAACGCGAAGGTGCACCGAAAAAATTTGAAGATGTAGAATTGCAAGCATTACTCGAAGAAGATTCATGTTTATCGCTCGATAGGTTGTCAAAAGAGTTAAATGTTGATAGATCCACTGTTGGAAAACGTCTACACGCAATGGGAATGGTGCAAAAAGAAGGAAATTGGGTGCCATACAAATTGAAAGAGAGAGACATGGAAAGACGTTTGATCATCTGCGAGATGCTTCGTCAACGACAACAAAGGAAGGGTTTTCTACATTGTATCGTAACTGGCGATGAAAAATGGATCTACTACGATAACCCTAAACGCTTGAAAGCATGGATGATGCCAGGTGAACCAGGTCCATCAACGCCAAAACGAAATATCCGTGTTTCGAAGATTATATTGTGCATCTGATGGGATCAGAGAGGTGTTATATATTATGAGCTGCTCAAACCGTCCGAAACCATCACTGGCGATCATTACCGACTACAACTGTTACGTTTAAACCAAGCTTTGAAAGAAAAACGACCGGAATGGGACAATAGGCACAACAAGCTGATTCTGTTACATGACAACGCTA
>NW_017299863.1:44422-47126 GCF_001594075.2 Trachymyrmex cornetzi | reverse complement strand
AAAGATAAATATATTGTTGTACGGTTTATTGTATGTGTTAATGTACGCGCGCGCGCGCGCGCGTGTGTGTGTGTGTGAAGGAGAGT
This sequence comes from Trachymyrmex cornetzi, assembly GCF_001594075.2. NCBI lineage: Eukaryota > Metazoa > Arthropoda > Insecta > Hymenoptera > Formicidae > Trachymyrmex > Trachymyrmex cornetzi. The sequence goes on along the minus strand of NW_017299863.1, from coordinate 47,040 downwards.
TGTGTGTAACGCTGGTGTTATTTTGAGTTGGAAGAGTTTGGAAGGAGAACGGGAAAATTAAAGTTGTGTCAACTCATTGGGTTGGAAGGAAAGAGGATCGATAGAAATGAGGGATGGTATGGGGACATACCATTATATATATATATATATATATATGACATAGGACATGTATTCTAATAACTGAATAGCATTGTGAAAGAAGAGGGGAAAATAATTAGCAGGGGAATAAGAGTCGATTTGCGGAGGAGGAATTAAGGGGATGATCTCCGAGACGGGAAACTCCTCAATCGAGGGTGGTGATACCGGATATGAAATTGGCAGAGGACTGGACGGGAAGAGGTCATCGAAAAAGTCTGGGGACAGATCGGAGACAGGGGAGTAAGAAACTTCCGGTAGCGGTGATAGGGTTGAGGCTGGAGGCTGAACAACCGGAGTCTATTTCTCGGGCCAATGGTTGAATTGGTGGAGATAATTCTCTAAAATTTTCCGCGATACTAGAGCGGACACGGGCGGTAGGTCGGCGAGCGTTGTTAATCCCCACTAGGTGACGGTGCCGAGGGACGGAAGATCTGCGCGAACGCACTAAAATTTTATCGACTTTAAGGGGGACCACCCAAGAAGAAAAGGGACCATCCAGTGTATTTCAGGGAAGTCAAGACTTACTACTTGGTGATAGAGTCCCTGAGAGACCGTCGGAGAGGGTGCCGTCAACCGTAGGCTGTCGGGGCCAGGTCCACTTCGTCGAGCCAGTCAGTTCTCTGATCTGCCAGTGCCGTTGATGCAATATGATCTTATTCAGTTGCAGTGACTCTACCAGAGAAAAAGACTTCGAGAATCGGATGAAGCTCTTTTCAAATATCCCGACAGAACTGTAGCTCCGAAAAAATTCGGAGGAAAAATCACACTGAGGGTCGCGAGATCGCGGTTTTTATACTAATCGCCCCCGAGTACTCGAATTCGGATTGGTGGAATAGATTTTGTTAACTAGCAGTAGGAATTTTCTTTGTTCTTGGATTAGTCAAGATTTTTGGGGAAAGGATGTTGACCGGAGTCTGTAGTATGGGAAAGTGTTATCCTTAATTTTTACGACCTTAATATTTATGGGAAAACGCACGCGTCAAGAAAGCGCACGTGCAGCATCGGCACAAAACCACCTAGAATCCACCCCTGAACGTCGCGTGTCGCTTCTTGGACTCGCAAGGATCGTCCGCGGCTTGACCGTAGAAAAAAAAATATCTTAGCGCCGGTCTTACACTTCCAATGATATGTTTATTGTCTTTTTAGTCGCAGTGTTCGAGAGGGCACAGACTCGATATCCTTTTGGTCCCGCCGCTCGTGCACGTGCACCGATTTTTAGTTTATCTCAGAGCGACATTTACGAGGAGATACTGGATTCTTCGTTTAGTTTTTAATGTGGGAAAAGAAAATTTTTGTCTTCTCTAGGCTATAACGCTCAACTTGTTCATTATTCACAGCTGTCTCTTTATTTCAACGAAATCCAGATCTCCACGAAAGAAAAGAGTCGTGAGAGTCCACTGGACGTAACACGTCGAACTGTATCAGTTCCAAATCTTCAAGTGTTGCGAGTGCCAAAAAGGTTCTTAGAGAATCATACCTTACCACGGGCGAAAAAGTTTCCGTATAATCAAGCCCTTTTCTTTGCTGAAAACTTCTAGCCACTAAGCGAGCTTTGTATCTTCTTATCTTTCCGGTCTCGTCTTTCATAATTTTAAAAATCCACTTTGAGTCTAGCAGTTTCTTAGATGTATCCATAGCAATTAAGCTCCACGTTTTATTCTCCTTATGCGCATTAAGTTCTTCGTTAATGGCTTCAATCCATTTTTCACTGTTTGGATTGTTGATAGCCTCAGAGTAAGTTTCCGGAGTTGTTTCTGCAACGTTAACATCAAACCTGGAAGGATGCTTAATTTTAGAGCGATCTCTTAGAATTCTTTTTGTTACAATCTGTGGTGGGGTTGTGAAATTTTCGGACTCCGAATTGCTCTGTTCAGTGTCCTGCATCTGAGTTTCTTTAATCTGATTTAGGTTTCTTTCTTCTGAGGAAGATTCAGGTAGAGATCCAAGTTAAAGACATAGAGAATGGACTGCGCGATCCATATCCAATGTAAGTAGTGTATCAAATGCGTGGTCGACAATAATGAGAGAGAGGGACCGTGGGAGACGGCCAATTTCCCTCTCATTGTCTCTCCCATTACACCATTGAATGGAAAGAGATAGAAATGGCCGTCTGCCACGATCCCTCTCTCTCATCCCTATCGACCATTTTGACACACGGATCGCGCAATCCATTTTCTATGTCTTTGATCCAAGTGAATTATCTTCTGAAATTCCAAGTAGAATTACCATGTTTACATCTATAAGATCTTCTTTCTCTGTAACAGTATCTTGATATTTTTCGTTAAAAACATGTTTGGCAATGCTTACAATTTTTTTCTGTGGATTATAGACTCTATAATTAGGAGAATCTCTATCATAACCTATCAAAATTACCTTTGTAGCTTTAAGGGTCCTCTACATAGAAGTCGTAGATGGTCGTGGAGTCTTAAGTCGTAGGAAACCAACCAATCACAATCAAATATAAGGAGAATACTCGATTA
>NW_017299863.1:42403-44026 GCF_001594075.2 Trachymyrmex cornetzi | reverse complement strand
AATAAATAATATAATTATATAAATTATTTAATAAAAAACATTTCAATAATAATTTGGCAGAAGGCGCACTCCCAGTATATTTCTGGTATAGGAGCGCCCCTGAGTCGGAGCGTCACGTGACCGCCCCGCGGCTCAGCCGTGTGGTGGTGGGGGTCGCGCGCCGGAATCAGCCCGAAATGTGCAAATTCTTGCGATCACTGCTTTAGAGTCAAGCTTCTTTTCAAAAAAAATTAGAAATATGTACATAACATGTAGATCCAAAAATTTTTTAATGCGATAAATTCGGCTTTCGTCCGGTTCAAAGTTCGTATGGAGTTGTCTTAGCATCCCGTCTTGTTCGATTACAGTAGACTGCGTTGTTTACTGCTTCTGGCCATAAAAAATTTGGTAGATTCTTGGACTTCATCATAGTTCTTGCACTCTCAATTATTGTGCGATTTTCACATTCAGCCTTTCCGTTCTGTTGGGGGGTATTGGGAGCTGTATTTTCCTTTCTGATTCCTTTGGAGATCAAATAACTTTTCATATTTGAATTACAAAATTCGCGACCATTATCTTAGTGGAAAATCTGAATTGTTTTACCAAACTCGTTTATTAGTTCTTTTTCATATTCTTTGAAACATTCGTATACATTGCTTTTGTCACGCAATAAATATACCTGTCTGTATCCGCTAACATCATCAATAAAAGAGACAAAATATCTTATACCTTTGATAGAGGATTCTTGGCTCGGACTCCATATATCAGAATGAATAAATTCACCAGATTGAGTAGACCTTCTATCTGTCAGTTTATTAAAAAGAAGTTGGTGAGACTTACCAAATTGGCATGCTTCACAGAAGAAGTCCTTCATATTGTTTAATTCGACTCCAGTCACTGCTCCGATTTTTACCATGTCTTTAATGGTTCGATTGTTGACATGTCCAAGTCGTTCATGTCAGAGCTTTAAACTGGTTTGTGATACATTTACTTCGTTTATATCTTGCAACCTCTTTTGTGGGATACGAAAATACATATGAAATACATAATTTTCTTGCTTTACGCCTTGCGCGAACATACGATTATTTTTCAAGAGAATTATAGATTGTCCTTTAAATAACACATCATAACCCTTTGAAGTTAGAACTCCAACTGAAAATAAATTTTTGCGTAACTTTGGAACGTACAACACATCTTGAATTACCGCCGTTTCCGTTTCCCAGACACCTTTTACATATTTTTCAATAATTATGGTACCGACGCCTTTAACTTGACAGATACCATCGTCACCGAGACGAATAGTTTCATCACTAGTTGGTCGATAATCTGACAGCTATTCTCTTCGATAAGTTATATTATGGGAAGCACTACTGTCGGTAATCCACAGGGAATGGAAAGTTACTTTTTAAAAGTAACAAGTTACAGTTACTCGTTACCGAGTAGGAAAAGTAACAAGTTACCGTTACTAGTTACCGATTTTTAAAAGTAACTCGTTACAGTTACCGTTACTTGAGAAAGTAACTTTTCGTTACTTTTCCGTTACTTTTTTTTAAATCGACGACCAACAATCATAGCGGACTGGCCTAGAGGCTTCTTTAGTCTCAAGCGCATTGTAAAAAATTGTGTAAAATTATAACTATTATG
>NW_017299863.1:39776-41997 GCF_001594075.2 Trachymyrmex cornetzi | reverse complement strand
TACCGTTACCAAAAAAATGTAACTTCGTTACCGTTACAGTTACCAAAGAAAAAAAGTAACGCAGTTACTAGTAAAGTTACCAAAAAAGTAACTTGTAACTGTAACTTCGTTACAAGTAACGAGTTACTTCCATTCCCTGGTAATCCATATATCTTCGAAGTTTAAACTAAGCAGCATAGATGGCTCACATGTCTGTTCAACGACGAAAGCACAGTTTCCGGAAGTGGCGTTGTTGGCAGATTCTTTTTAGAATCCCTAGAGTAGAGAGTCTGGACATACGGGAATTCGCGTGATTGGTGCAAGTGACTTGTGCTCTCACAATGGCAGCACCAATACGGAACCTTGTTCACTCAGCGCAAATGGGAGAAAAATTAGAATAGTATTCATGACGTGAACTATAATGCTTATTGTTTTTAATTGAACTTCTTGCATTTTTTGCATCTTGGTTCATCATGTATTTGAATATATTTAAAATACAATTTTTTTAAATACATATTACTCATTATTGTTTTCATTACTTAAAAAAGGTTAGAAAATTTTCCGAGTATTGCAAACAATTATAGATAGACATATCAAAAATATTATTCATTTCATTTTTATATCGAATTGTACGGATATTATGTATTATTATAACTCATCACAAATTGATGTGATATTAATCTTAACAAAATTACCTTTTTAAATGATTTCAGATTTGTAAGACATGCGGTTTAAGTTAAATTTAAAAGTAGATTTAAAATTAATTATAATCTTAATTGTGTAATTGTGATTGTAATTTTAATGTTAATTAATATTAATTAAACAGTAAACATTGTTTATTTCTTTTACGTAACATTTACTTATTATATTTTGAGGTCTAGCAGCGCGCCAACTATTTTTACAAAAAAATTTTATTTTAATTTTCTCATTTTCTCATTCAAATTTTCTCATTTTGTGATACTTCGTCTTTAATTTTTTTTAGATTAAATGTTGTATTCCATTGCAAATATAAAAGACTCTTGAATAAAAAGATAAAGGTACGTATCATTTTGTCTCGTTAATTAATTTATATATTGCAATAAAATATATGTTATTTTCGCAATTTACAAAATACAATAGTATATGTTATATGTTGCAAGAAATTATATATTCGTTTTGCAATTGGCGTAATTTAAATATTTTATTTTTTTTTTTAATACATGCATACGTACTACAAGGGGTAATTTATAATAAAAAATTAACAATATTACCACTTGAACTATATTATTTATGTAACGACTTTTTTTTTAGTTTATGTAAAGTATAGTTTTTATGGAAGGTACATGCACACTTGGCGCCTTTTTTTTACCTTTTTTTAAAAAGGTAATTTTATTAAGATATCACGCATTTTGTAGTGTTAAACATCTTATATTCTTATATGATTAATAATATATCTCTTCACACATGTGCGTATTACTAGAACATATTATTTATTAGCAACATTTTCTAAAAATAATGTAGAAATGATTTTAGCAGCTCTAGGCCATTGCTTTTTTGTAACTTGCGTATCATCAGCTTCAATCCAAGGTGAACCTTCTCTATACATACTTATAAAATAATCGTTTTCGATACATGAACCATAATGAAATATAGCATTCATAACTTTATACGGCTGTCCGGCTATTAGTATTTCACTTGTTGGAAGAGCACATAAATTAATTTTTTGTGGTACCTTCACTAATGTTCCATTTTGGTATGAAAATGAAATTAAATGGATAATTATCTGTTTTGTAAATGTTATTTTATTTTTAAATAATATATCATTTCCCTCACAACGTTCACATAATTTATTATTTTATTTGGACCAATGTGAAAATCGAGTATTTAGTTAATTGTTAAGATTAAAACTTTCCTTGTTCGAATTGTGTTAATAAAAATTGAGAAAATAAAATTATTATTAGTAGCAACTTTTGTATCACCACATGTTATGCATCGACAAGTAGAAATAATTTGATGCTCAATCAAATTTTCTATAAAATCATATTTAGTACAAAGAGCTACAACAAAATCAAATGCAGCTCGTTTAATATCAGTCGAAAAATACTGCCCTAGATATTTTCGTACTGCGTAGGTATCTCAAATTAAGTACATATTCGTTTTCATATCGTTTTCATATCGATGCACTAATATATTTAAAACATTTAATTTATCAGAATTAAATAATTGTTTTCTAATAATACTTAAATGAAATAAACATTGTAAT
>NW_017299863.1:20717-39721 GCF_001594075.2 Trachymyrmex cornetzi | reverse complement strand
AGAAGTAGTATTTTGTCGAACTTTTTGATCTGACTGTTGAACGGAAGTTATTATTTTCGCTAATGTCCATGGCACATCTTTAATTTTACGATAACCCTTTTGAAATAGTAATAATAATTTGTGCTCTGGTTTATGTAGTTGTTTAGTCGATTATATTCAATAATTGCTTCTTCACTAGTTATTATAGATAAAGAATCATGATTAATCAAATACGCATTAAGGTTCACTTTCGTTGCTAATTTTATTTTAATTTTATATTAAAATTAGAATTCTATGAAGGCATTGTGAACAGCAGCTTAATGGACAAAACGCTTTATGTATATGTTACATGCACGTACGACTGAAAAAATTCGAAAAGCTGAAATGGTCCCTTTTTGGAAAATGATCTCCAGATCTCGGTATCGGCTGCACCAATTTTATTCAGACTGATCGCAATCGAAAGATACCGACGACATATAATAAAAGAGTTTTTAGATCTTTTTTTGCGGCTTTAGTTTCTGAGTAATTTTAATCTAAAGAGTATATAAAAATTTAAAACGGGCCGCTTAACCGCTTAACATGTGAACATCATTGCGTATATGTTCATGCCGTTACCAATTTCGCGAGGCTATAAACGGCATGAATATATACGTAATGATGTTCACACATCAAGCGGCCTGATTTATATTTTTATACACTTTTAATTTAAAAGTAACTTATTAAAGTATTAAAGTAACTATACAGTGAAATGTCGACACATAATACAGTGCTAATGAAACTATAGATAAATAAGTCAGTAAATGACAGCAATAAACGAGTGCCATCTTATTGCAGTCTCTAATAATATGTCCTCTTTTATGACAATAAAAACATTCACGTGTTTTCTTATGAAATGATCTTGATTGATCTTCTCTATTATTAAAAGAATTCAAATAAGAGGCAATAAACCACTACGCCGGTTGCCAGAGGCGAAAATAATATATTATAAAAAGAATACAAAAAAGACGTTTCGGTCTTAAATTAGACCATCTTCAGTTCAAGTAAGACACACACGCAAATTAAATTAAATAATAAAAATTATAAAGCGCTATTAAATACAATTCATTCTAATTATTTCGAACCAACACTAATTTAGATCGTGCTGTTAACAGTTTCATCTATGTACAAAATTAATTCTTTGGTAACTAATATTCCACGTCTATATCAGAAGGCCTTCGAAAAGCCATAGAATCCTTCAAGGTACGTAATAATCGGCAAATGAAACATTGCACACAAGATTTTCAAATTCTGTTACATTAAAATTAACAAATGTCAAGTCAAAGAAGTTATTTATATAAAACTTTAATTTAGAATTATTTACCTGCGTTAACAATATTTCAACCAATAGTACAGGAACTGGATAATTAGATGTTTCAATTATGAAAGTTACAATTATAATGCCGAGTACTCTGACAAATTCGACCCATTAATACCAATCTGAGTGGCGCTAACATCAATTTTAATGTCAAGAATTAAAGGAAGTCTTTAAAAACAGGTAAATATATTGTATTTCTGGAATTTCTCCGTATCAGTCTGTTTGTTAATTCTATTAATATGTTTGTTTATATATATCATTTCAGATGTAAGTCTCTTATGCAAGGAAGACTCTATGTCGAGAATTTGAACATTTTCCCAGTCAAAGCTATGATCTAACTGAATTTGATGCTGTGCTACTACTCTTTGTACGTTGCTAGTTTTCGTGGAGCTCTTTGTGTTCAGCAATTCGGGTTCCAATCTTCCTTTTAGTTTGCCCCACATAGCAGGCGTCACAGTCTAGACAGTCAATTTTATAAAAATAACACCATTTTGCACCATCCTTTTTAATTTATCTTTTCCAGTTTTTATAATAGTATTTAAGGTGTTCATAGGTTTAAAAGCAACAGTCAAATTATTTCTTTTTGCAATCAATTTGAATTTCTCAGAAATATTTTTAATGTAAGGTATGATAAAATAATTTTTAAAAAAATCAATATCATTAGAATCATGCAAGTTACATGTATTAATGTATGGATTTTCTCGTCTTACTAAGTTTTTAATTCTTTTATTAATAGTTGAAAATAGAAATTCTGAGGGATACCCATTGTTCAAAAAGATGTTAATCATATTTTCAATATTCTTTGTGTAAAGTTTAGGATGTGATAAAAAAATAATTCTATCAAGTTGACCGACTATGACACCTCTTTTATGGTCTATAAGATGATTGGAATTATAATTTAGGTATCTTCCCGAGTTTGTCGGTTTTTTAAAAATGTCATACATAATGTGTTCGTTATCTGTATGATCGAATCAATATGAATATAAGACTGAAATTATATTTTCTCAAAGTATGTCAAAAAGAAAATCTAACACCAAAACATGTAAAAAATTACGGGGTTCCGACTAAAAATACACAAGTGAATACTTTTATAAGGAACCTAGATCGACTTAAACAGAATTTTATTCGTAGAGATATTACTTTGGAAATACAACGCTTATAAACAACTATTTCACACGAAAAACGAATTATTCAAATTATACAGACAAATTTCATGCTCATTACCTAACAATCTTGCATTCTTTTTTTTTAACAGACAAGAATTTACATTTAATAATTTATGGACAAAAGAACATACACGGATTACCAAAAAAATAGATAATTTAAGAATTCAACGGCTAGAGTAAGACAAACAAAAATTAAACCGATAGACTTTAGTGTTGTCTGCTCGGATTCAGTAAATTCGGAGGACACATTCCTTCCTTCACACATTAATAAAATCGCGACTCAAGTCTCTAACCACTTTAAAGACACAACTTTTCAAGTTAATATCAATCCCATGAAATTTGATGAAAATTATTATTTAACACGTTAACGATAACTGGTTAGTCAATTTGAGCGATGTCAAAATTCTAAACAATGTTAAAATGATTTTACAACTGGGCCAGAAGTTCAATTTATCGAGTGATGCCCGACTGCGCACATTAACAATCGGACACGACAGGATTTCCCGATCGGACATAGACACGATCGGATACGGACCCGATCGGACACAGACCCCATCGGACACAGACCCGATTGCGCACGACCCGATCGGAAACCGACCCGATCGGAAACAGATCCGATTGTGCACAACCCGATTGCACACGGACCCAATTGCGCACGGACCCGTTTGCGTACGGACCCGATTGCGCACCGACCCTATTGCGCACAGACCCGTTTGCACACGAACAGTAAGGTGTCAGCGTAGACAGTGTCCGCTTGGACTATTTTTCTAAAAAAATCTAATCTTAACCAAACCATTTGTTGGTGTGAGGTAGTGTCCGATTGGGTAGTGCGCAATCGGGTCTGTGTCCGTTCGGATCAGTGCCCAATCGGGTCTGTGTCCGATCGGGAAATCCTTTCGTGTCCGATTGTTAATGTGCACAATCGGGACGCTCCCCAAATGCTCATTGGTGCGGTCATAGCCCGAGTAATCAAGTAATGGGTAGTAATGGATACAAGTATAAGAACATAATGGCGCCATTGTTGTCGGGTAAAAGAAGAGTGGATTTACCGCGTACAATGACACTAAACGATAACAAGATTGACTATATCCATTGAAACGATCCCAACGAAATTGTGGATCGTCTGCGATTGCTCGAGGCCTCGCGCTAGACGCGAGTCACGATGTGGGTCACAATGGTCATGACAACGAGATTCTATCCTATCCCATGAAGAGCTTTGCGAAGCCGGTCTGATTATAAATTGACCTCGCTCTACATATGTCGTTCAGTCAACATCGCAATGCCGATGAACAAGTTGGACTATCGCTTGGAGGAGGATGCGAATCGCACTATCAGTGGCATGGATTGTTCAGAAATTACGTACGCGATAACGCTCTTTGCATAATCGCAGCCGACTTTGACGCAAAGTCGCGTAAAATTCGACGAGTAGCGCTACCGGTGGATGATGCTGACGCAGCAAATAAACGATGCGTATAGCAGAGTGTTCAAGATTTGAAAGATCGTCTGAATGAAATCGAGAGGAAGATTGCAGCTTTACAAAATAATGTGCAGGTTATGCTAAACGAACTTGAAGAGACGATTCAAGAAGTGCATCGTGCCGAATAATTATTCGCAATGTCTGAGAAACGGCTGCTGATTGATGAATTGCACGTTCTGACGAGAAGATATTTTTCGCGAAGATACGTCATAGTACACGGATACGATGACCTGTGGCAGGCGGATGTAGTCGAGATGCGTCCTTATACGCGATACAGAGGTTACCCTACATTCTCCCGTTATCGACATGCTGAGTAAGCATGCATTAGACGTGCCGCTTAAAGCCAAGAGTGAACACGATGTGACGAAGGCGATTGCAAAGATAATTCGAAACGATAAAAGATGTCCAATAAATTTACGGACGGACAGAGGAAAGAAATTTTACAACTCGGATGTCCAGAAACTCTTGAAGAAACGCAACATCAATCATTATTCTACGTATTCCGTAATGTAAACATCGGTTGTCGAACGGTTCAATCGTATGTTGAAGAACGACATGTGGAAACAATTTACGCACAATGGAAACTATAAATGGATCGACCTCCTGCCGCGTCTCGTATCAAATTACAACACGTGCAAGCATCGAACTATCGGTATGCGTCCCGTCGACGTTACTCCCGGGATCGTAGACAGGCTCTTAACCATGGTTTACAATCGCGTAAAGATTGTCACACGAAGAAGGCCGTGACGAATATAATGCTGCAGGTTGCGATAATGTATGACGTAACGCTGTTTATCGTATAATGTTGCGAGGAGCTTGCCATTGCCCTTGCCTGTCGGTTTCTCGCGCGTCGAACAGAATGGTAGGTCAATGTGTGCGTCATGAAGATGTTGCGAGTACTCCAAATCCACTTCGAGAATATAGTCTGTCGGCGAATCTAGCGTGATGGTCGTGAAGTCAAAATTTTGCACGTTGTTGACCCATCGAAAATCGGCGTAGGGCAATGGTTGACACATTGCCTAACCGTAGAGGTTGTTGATGTGATAGTACATCAAGTACCGTTTCAATGGATCGTACGACGGCATATAATTGTTGTTGGCTCGCATGTACCTGTTTGAGCTCAGACCGCCGTGTATACCGCGCTCGGTAAACATGACCATGTCGATGTCTGTCAGCAGTTCAAATTTTACACCCGTGCTCAACATGGCATCCCATGTGAAGCCAGGTAAGGTAACAGTATGCGAACTCGTAACGCGCGGTGTAACTGTCGCGGAAATTTTCATATATGTCAGCCAACAACAATACATCTATTATTAGGTATAGATCGCTATATTCGCTGAGTGTTTGGATGGAGAACCGCTGCGATACGTTGACGGCGTGCGCGTAATCACTTTCAGATACCGTGTTGTCAATCAATGAGTTGTAGAATGACTCGCGAGACGGCAAGCGCAATTCGTTCAATTTTTCACTGCAGTCAATGTACTCGTACGGAAAAACGTCCTGAAAGATTAAGATTTTTTTCCGATAAATTGGAAAATTCGCGTCGCAGTACCCGCAGCTTATCATTGTTGAGAAAAGATGCCAATTTGTCCAAACTAGAAGCGAGAAATCTATATGAATCTACAAATCGTAATTGCACTCAATTTTTTAAATAAATTTTGGTACCATCGACATGTTTGGTGAATGAGATATATTTTTCTTTCGTTATTGGAAGCAGATCTACGCGGTGGCAATTTCTTTGATTATGAAATGAACGTCGTAGCCTGATAAATTGTGAAACATTACAGGTATGCTATTCGAATCCTTATAATTTAGATTGCAATTTGAATGCGCGAGGACTGTATCGCACGGTCAAGTGGCAGTGATCGCGCACCCATGTATCGTCTTTCGCGAACGGTTTCTCGCACACGTGACAATGCGAGGCGCCGTTATATTTTTCCCAGTCGTCGCGCGTAAAATCTGCCATGGGAACATTGGCTGAAATTATAGACTGTACACTATGCGCCAAATTTTTCAATTCTACCGCGAACCACGCTATGCAGTCTTTGTCGCGGCGAAATCGATAGTCTGACAGTGAGCTGTCATAGGAGCAGTGCACGTAATACCCGATGTTGAAAACGTTGTGGTGTACATAGCCGATTCAGGGTTCCTATCCACCTTTTCCAATGCACACTCAAGATCGGCGTAGACTATGAACAGGACGCGCTCTTTCCGGCAGTGATAGCGGAAGCTCAACCACTTTTCGTCCTCGCTCGGTAGTCTGATTACGCAATCATTCAATTTTCCACAGTCCTCGCTGTGGATCTCCAATTTTGCGCTCGAGTTAAAGTAATGGAGGTACGTGGAATCTATTATTATTGTTGTTGTTATTATTATTATTATTATTGTCATTATTGTTGTTATTATTACGTACCCATCGCAGAAATATTTCCTGTTCTTTTTTCTGCTAAGTTGTAAGCTGACAAGGCGAGATAAATCCTTGATGAGTACAAAATGTCCCGTGTTGTCATCCTCCACGTACAGCAGTTTACAATATGCTTACTCCTTTTTCGGTCGGCGAGTCGTATCGGTACAATCCTCTTCTCGATGGCGTAGACATTGATGGAAATGTCGTTTAGAGATTCAAATATTAATCTGGCGCAACGTCATCGGAAACTGAATATCCTATAGATTCAGTACCGACGAATAGTGCAGTTACGAGGATTCCCGGTCCACATCTTTTTGAATCAGCTATAGAGCGCAACCACCGACGACGCGAAACACGCATTGTCTGTGGATTGGACGTTGATCATCGCTCTCTTTAGCGTAATTTCTCGCTGGAGCTTAATGCAACATCTTGTGCGCAGGACATTTAGTTTATTTGCGTTCTGCCAAATTTAGTATACGCGATAGTGTCCATCCGCTGTCACATTTTTGAAATTCTTCGAGCGATGCTATAGTATAGGCTTGACGACGCGCGTCACGTACCACTCCCGCAAATCAGTGCATTGACATAGTTCATAGTTCCGGGTGGCAATATTCTTGTTCGCGCGTTTGCCGCCAGCCACAAATTCGCCGTTGAATACTGTATTTATCTTTATAGAGTCATATTTCTGCATAATACGTTGCACACTCTCGGGCACAATTTCACTTGCGTCTTCTAGGAATCGGCGAGACTCGATGGCCTACGTGTACGAATCTTCCGCGCACAGATCCTTTAAGCTTTTAAAACGCGCGATACATGAGATCACTGATTGTCTATTACAGATTGATAATCGTGGGCGTTTGTTACGGCTCTGTTCCTCCAGAGATTCTATAAACTAGTCGCAACGTTGTTCTCACGCGACATACTCTTCTCTTGTATTAAGCTGGGTAGCTTGCTCAATCAAATCACGCTCCATGTTGTCACTTGTGCTGTTAAATTGACTAATGACGCGGTGCATCTCAATCTTGTCATTTTTATATTATACGCCCTACTTTTATTAATGATATCAGATATCTCATGCTCTTGAAAAATCGTAAATTACGCTGACAAAGCAGCTATACTTTGACGAAATTGCAAACGTTGCATTTTTGCAGGTATTGTATCAAATTACATTGATGATGTCATCACCAAACTTGTTCATGTTCTTGAAAAAATTTCTTATATTACACTTACAAAGCAGTTGTATATTAGCAAATGTTGTACTATTTGGTAACGTCGCATCTCAATTCCCTAACAGCACAAAGTCGACTCTAAGTCGACTCTGAGTCGACTACAGCTTCTAGATGTCTGAAAAACTGATGTCCGTAAGTCGACTTTAGACGACTTGGAGACGTCTCTAAGTCATACAATGTCCCAGTTTAAAAACGACTGTAAGCCGATTTTAAGTCAACCATCATATAGACATTCTAGGATGTAGCGCGCACGCGCACCTTGTAATGGCGGAAATATTTAAATCGGGAAAATAGGTTATGTTTTTCTTACGGCATTTTTCCATTGGGACTGCATCCATGCAGTGTTTCCATAAGAACATGTTCAAATTTGCATTGCCTCCGTGCAAATATATAATATATATAATTTTAACATTATAAATATTCTTATGGAAACACTACTGCGCAGTCCCATGGAAAAATACCATTAGACTATATTATTTATAAAAATCAGTAAGTTATACTTTAAAAAATATATATAGATTATATACAGTATTATATATGCAACTAGGTTACATTTATATTTGAAGGTTAAGTACTGATGTTTAATGTTTATTTTGTCTTGCAACGCTTCGTATTCTGTCACCTGAGCGACGGAACCGTTCTTTGATGGCTTCTTCTAATTCTGCAGACGTCGAACTTGGTAACCGTTTCATCACCGAGTCTGAAATATATACAATTAAAATTGCATTAATAAAAATAAAAAATAATATTTTAACCAATTGAATATAAGGCAATAGGTTTGTATCTGATTGATTACACTTTTCTACTTTTAAAAAAAGTGCAGATTTTTTTTTAAATAATCGATTAACCAATGAGAACTTGCACGTTTCGTATAGTAAATGTAAAAGTATGAGTAGAGCATTATAATATTCGCATCCGCTATTTTTAGTCTCTTCCTCACTTTTTGTTCTCTCTTCAACCTTCTCTCTTCTCTCTTCAATCTTCTCAGCGGCGAAGTGGAGAGAGAGCAAGGGATTGGGGAAAGGAGCAAGAAAGTGAAGAAAGGATTAAAAATAGTGGATGCGAATATTCTGCATATTATAGTGCCTTAGTATGGGCAACCAAGCTATACGTTCTAAAATTATGTTAGCACTGACGAAGTATGAAGATGGCTAGGATATATTAGTTGAACATTTATCTGATATCAGAAACAGTAGACATCTTACAATCTAATTTTGAATATAATTTTCGCATTTATGTAATTCACACTTGGTAAAAATAATAAGCTGTAAGCTGTAGGGGCTTTTACTTTGATATGTACTATTATGTTTAGCTCATTGATATTTTTAAATAACATTTGTGATGGATTTCATAGACGCTACGATGGTTGCATGCAAAAGGCTATGTTTCCAATATCACAAAAATGTTTTAAACCTTGTTATTATGGAAAAGTAGGTATAATGGAATAAATGTTACCGATTATTAGTTTGGATATGGATGTAGATTTAAAGCTTACACCACTCTTTTGACCTGTCCATGATATTTGAGTGGCTACTTCATTAGAGATAATTTGTGATAGAGTATTTCTAATAAAGTACTTACTCGTAGAACCTCTGATACGACTTATCATGTATCCCTGTAATATAGTTACAAAAAATATATACAAATGGAATATTACGAATAGAAGAAACGTATATACGACAGCGAAAATGAAGTACACGTATTTGAAAACATGTTCAGTCGATGGTTAATTTTGGACCAACCATCATACATCTTTTTATGCAATTTTGTCACTTAATCTTTATTTGTATTATGTCATATCATATTTCAATATTATATCTAATCATTTTCAATAATGCTCAATATAAAATTACCAAATTTAATACATATGAATAAAAAAAGTTGATGATACACGAAAAATTAAATATGACGAAATTTAAAAGTTATAAGATGGCGAGTAAATTTCTGAGAAAACACAATTTTTCTAACGAGCAATACAAACAATATTTAATAAACAATATGAATATACAAATTGTTTTCTCATGTTGGTATTCACTTCCAACTGATTTTCGCACTGCAAAAACTGTTTAAGCGTCATTAGAGGCAATGGAGGTAACAGATCTTGTGCTACAACCTCATCGTTTCGTCTTGCATTCCCCTCTTTTAGTAGAGCTTCAATAGCGTACATTTATCTGGACAATCTTTTTAGTTCCTTACGGGTGCAGTCTCTGCATTCGCCTGTAATGATATGAAAAAATTGTAACATAAAAACTGAATTAACATTAATAACTGTTAATATTTTAATAAAGTCAAATCTGTCTGTTATCACAATAACGATTACCAGCATTGGTTATTGTTTTTTATTATTTATTATTATAGGAACAGGAGAGTGAATTTGTGATGTACATTTACTTAAAATAATTTTTATGTACTATAAGTTTTTGAATTGCGCACATATTTTTGTTTAAAAATAGAATATAAAATATAAATATAACATAAAAATATAATATTAAGAAAGAGACATTAAAGAGACGAACTATTAACAAATCAGTAATGTTTCTCTGTAAGAAATTATTTGCTTATCACAGCAATTATTATGATTCCTCGTTGAGGGTTCATTTTCTATAACGTCGAACCGTCGTGAACCAGGTAAGTCTGAAAATCAAATATTTTATTAATATGTATACTACATATTAGAAAGATCCAATTGTGCTGTTAATCAGAATTCCTGTGCATTAAGACGATCATATTCGGGATAAATGAAGATAGAATGATGCCATTCGTAACAAATTTAAACGTTGTAAACCTTGGATGGTCAAACAAATCATTGTAAGAAAGAAATAAAAAAAACAAAGTTTATATAAGCATTCATGCGATCGTAATTCTTCCAATACATTTCAATGTTAAGAAATTGTTATTACGGCTCCTGAGTAGTCAGCATGTGATTCAAAATCAATCGGCGGCCTGGCGAAATGTGGCGAAATCGATAGCAACACACACAAGCACGAGCCTCGCCACAATAAATGGCTGAACTTACAGGCGTAGAAAAGTGACGTTTTGACGATGAAATTTGTGCACGATGCCATTTCGTTATTATTTGCTTAATTGTGAAAATGCGACTTGACTCGTACTTATGAAAGTCCTAAAAATAGGCAGAAACTATAGTTATCTTGGAATTTTATACGTAAAAGTGTATATTTCACTCGTTTCAACAGCTGTTAAACCGTATATGTTTCTGCCAAAATATAGGCTAGTAAATTTTAAAAGTATATATAAGGTTTGTTCGCGTCGCATGCTCCAACATGCGCCTACTTCCTCCAACCGTAGCTCTTACTCATTCAAACGCACTTGTTAGAGTGAGTAGGAGCTATATATATTGGAGGAAGTAGGCGCATGTTGGAGCATGCGACGCGAACAAACGTATAGTAAATTTTAAAGGTATAGGTAATAGATTCATTTTTCCCTAGTAAGTTTTGGATACTGTGTACATATATTGATATAAGCTATGGGTTTGTGGACAGGACTTAACCAACCTTGTATATCAGACAGGTAATGTTTATCGTGTCGCTCCTGATGACGGTCCATTTGCTTGACCTTCCCAGGGCTGATAGATGAGATGCCGAGAATTTCTATCGTAGACTCTTGTTGTCTTTCTACAGAAATTTAAATAAAGTTATAAATAGGAGATACATATATGCAGTGTTAATGATATGAGATAATTATTTTTCATACTTTTCGAATCGTTGATCTGTTTCGAAGTAGAGTTTACTGCACAACAAACAAAAGTATACACAATTAGTCATGAAAAATTTGAAAATATTATTAAATAATTAGCTTCATCTAAACTTACAAGGCTGTTGGTAGTCTGGCGAGAATGCACGCTTACTACTTAACTGCGATTGTAATGCCTTGGTTCCACCTCCGCTATATCGTTCCTTTGATATATACGAACAGTTTGGAAGGAGCATCGGAAGAATTTTTATTTGTGGATCTTCTACAAAATTTAAAATAAAATTAAAAATGGTATCATAAATAAAAATGTAAGATTAACTCATGCGAAGAAACTTTAATTTATTATATTATAAGTAATTAATTATATTTTAAAAAAAATAGTATTTTTGGAGAGTTGTAAATAATTTCTTACCTTTACGTTGTGGGGAAATTAGTGACTTATTAACTGCAATATAGAAATTGATATAATATAATAAATAAATCGAACTCTCGAAATTTTAATACAAAATAATTCGGGCGCTGAGAGTCAAGACTGCGGTACTTGGTGCATTAATATAAACCTTTATTTAAATAATCAATTCAATCATACGTTCCGGTTTGCATCCGAGCCATCCTCAGTAATCCATAAATAAATTGAAACTACAGAAAATCTTTATGAGTTAAGCCAGAGAGTGACAGCTCCCATCCATCTTATAGTATTGTCCCAAATTGTGTGATTTTTGAGACAACGAATAAAAGAGAATCAGCAAGCTCATGACGATTAACAATCTCTCAACCATTTGCCATTGTCAAAAATGATTTTTTGACTCTCAACGTCTTCGCATGATGACGAAGTTTATACTTGCGTTGGAATGGAAAAATTTTTTATATGTTATAATCATCTTAAGCGCGTGTGTGATTTAATGTAATAAGTTGACAATTGTATGCAAATGGTTGAGAGATTGTTAATCGTCATGAGCTTGCTGATTCTCTTTTATTCGTTGTCTCAAAAATCACACAATTTGGGACGATACTATAAGATGGATGGGAGCTGTCACTCTCTGGCTTAACTCATAAAGATTTTCTGTAGCTTCAATTTATTTATGGATTACTGAGGATGGCTCGGATGCAAGCCGAAACGTATGATTGAATTGATTATTTGAATAAAGGTTTATATTAATGCATCAAGTACCGCAGTCTTGACTCTCAGCGCCATTATTTTGTATAGAAATTGATATATTAATATATCATTACAAATGCATATATCAAACATATAAAAAAGTTTCTTAATTTACAGGAACTGTCATTGGAGGCAACAGAGTCATCGGAGGAGACTTCTCGGACTTCTTGCGATCGTTTCGATGGCTCTTCAAATGTAGCACGCATGGTATCAGTGTCAGCATCCAATGAAATATCTACTGATTTTTTTTCGATTTGCCGAGCTTCTTGATAGGAATCTGTTCAATAATAGTACAATGCAGGGTTGGGCAATTTAGAGCTGCGAATAGTTTCTTACGTATAATACGTATGTATAATACGTATGTATAATACGTATAATACATATAAAACGTACGTATAATACGTATAACATACGGTATTATACGGTATAAAAACCATGTATAATACGTTATGTTTAATACATGCCCAACCCTGGTACAATGTAATGGTACGTATCCATTGAGCGCGTCACGCGTCGTGTCGTCCATCGCGTCACGATGCGACGCGAAAGAGAGAAAGAGTGAGGTTTATACCCCTCTCCTTCTCTCTTTCACGTCGCTTCATGACGCGGTGGACGACGCGACGCGTGACGCGCTCAGTGGATACGTACCCTAACACAATAAATGTACGTATAATGCAATGCATTATTTTTAATTGATGTACAATATTTAAAAGTTGCGTACTTTGCAATTCATAATGCACGAATGTATGAATCTGTCAAACACAATAATCTAATGAAATTCAAATATTAGGTGAGTGCAAAAGTTTGTGTCCAATTATCATTAAAAATCATTATAAATCGAACACTCATCTAATGTAACATTCACAATTATAGGTATCCTTGGTGAAAGATTTTCTTATAATTTTTATATGAATTGGAACATTTTTCAGAAATACTCAGAAATTTTCGGAAAGTTCACATTTTATTTCCGAATTTTTCATACGTGTGAATTTTGAAATTTTTTAGATTTTATAACATTTCATCAGAAATTATACTTACAAAAAATTTTAGAAATCTTATGATATTTCGTAATTAATATATATGGAAAATTCTAAAAAAAGATTTTCTGAGAAGTGTTCCAATTTGTATAAAAATATATGAGAAAGTTAGAAAATTATACAGAAATTCTGAAAAATTATATAGAAATTCTGAAAAATTATATGAAAAATTCTGAGAAAAATTTTCACCAGGGATATTAAGTGTAACTTACCAATTGGGCCAATGAGCTTGTTGTATTGAGTTAGAATCCATGTATTGCTGGGTTGCATTTTCTTTGATAGTACTATAGTGGCATTGATACCTTTCGATGGCCACCAAATCATTGACTCACTTGCAAAAACCCATGAATCGGGAACTACGGAGCACCAATCGTCGTCAATAACAACGTACCATACCTTCACAAATAACAATTTCACAGAACAGTATCAATAGATTCATTCTTTATTTATACGAAATAATGATTTATATAAAAATAGCAGTTACAATATTCCAAAGACCAAACTGTTAATAAATTTTGTATCAAAACTATTATATTTTAACAACATATGTACAATGTATTATATGTATATTTTACTTTTTATTTTAATTAAGTTGAATTTTTTCCAAAATCCATTTGAAATGCTTTATTTTTAATTAAAGAAACTGGCCACATTTGCAAGGCTGATAAGCCTGTGACAACATATATTCCTAAATTTCCTGAGTTGCAGGGATAATTAGGTAACGTTGAAATATTCATAAACTTTTGATCAATAATTGTTGGAATTTCACGATAATAACCAATATGGGAAATACAAACAATGCTTACGGCATTGTTTTCTTTAATGTAGCAGCAATTATTATATTTTTTCGCTGTCAAGACAAACGAAGAAAATTTTATCTGATTGTGTGTGTTACAGCAACCCAATGGCAAGTTTTGATTGATCTTTTTCTGCAGCTGAGGATACTGATGGTCATAAAATCGTTCATTTTCAGTACGAAATAATGAGGATTGCTCGTGTAACCTGTTACAGATCTGTTGTAATGGTTTATCAAACTTTCTGAGAAGTTTTTTCAGAATAAAAAGAAAATGCTCAAATGGGAAAACACTAAAAGAATCTAGGGGTCCTAATCTTTTTACATCAGCAGCTAAATGTATTAAATTATGCATGTTGTAGGTAACATTCTGTGACCCATACAGAATGCTCATGTTTTGAACGAAATATACCAGAAGATCATGTGCATATCCGTTGTTCCTGTCATAATCGTCAATGCTACATACAATTCTCATTGCACAATTTAGGGCATTAAAATGTATATATTTTTCATCCGGCAGTATATGCCTAAGAACTAGTGGTCCTAAATAAAGAAGAAAAGTGCGATGTTGAGTCGCTTTCCATCTGTGATAATCATCCAAGTCAAAAGATTTTAGAGCAAACTCTGTTGGAATACACTTTGACACATTTGTCAGTGCATTTGACAAAATGTTAAGATGAACTAGAGCTACTCCAGAAGTTTTCGACCTATCTATCCGTAACTTTAGAAGTTGCTTATTTACACCAAGACAGGTATTATGCATGTAGTCTATAGGAAAATGACTTACCATTGGAACTGAAATCAATTCAAATGGCGAAGAAATACCTTGAAGATGATGTTCCGGTTGCGATCTGTTAATGAAATCAATATCGGTCCGAAGTGGAGCAGCAATATCCAAAAAAGTCATTCGCCTGTTTATGCTTTCCCCCCTTACAGTGCATTTTCCACAGGCAAAGTGTCCATTATGCGATTTTGTGCAAGTAATATATGCTCGAGCAGGAGCATCACAGATAACAGCACGGATATTGATTTGCAGGGGATGTTCGTTAATTGAGAATTCATTGTTTTTTAAATTTAGATATTCATCCACAAATGGTTGAAGAAATTCGGCTAAGTTAGGGCTAAGAAATGAATCGTGGTCACTACACGTATATATTAGGAACAGGCAAAAAATCGGAATGAAATTGCTCTAATGATTCTTTAAACATATTACACGTAAAGATTATAAATAATGTTTATTCTGTTGCGATCGAAATAAACTCAGAAATTCTGCCTAAAATTGGCCAAAGCTGACTCTTTGAGCTTTTCGAAATTGGTAAGCCATCAATGTTTAAATCCAAATTAATTACATCACAATAGTCGAAAGCATGAGGAAAACGATTACCGATTGATATAAGCGCTTTTAATAAACCGTAGTGAACGTACTGACCTTTGGAAAGAGTTTTAATATCATGAGTACCTGGTCTTGGGGTGTTCAAAAGTGTTCGCGCATCCCGAGATAAATCGTCATGTCCGTGTCTCGAAAGAACTCGTAATAATGAGGTTAATGCATTTTGATTAAGGGGGGAAATAGGGTTACAGGCTTCAAAATTTCGAATTTTTGGAACTAGCATGAATCGATAGTATTACTATACAAGAATGTGTTCCCAAAATTTCAAAGCTTAGATATATTATTTACTTATTGTAATAACACGTATCATTTGTACCATGAAAAAACTAACTATATGTTTCAATCTAAACATCAAGTTAAATTCTAACAAATAATTCTACCAAATGAAAAAGTAATCTCCAAGTGGTAGATATCCAAGTGGTATATAATTACATGCATGGTATTGATCCCATATAATTACTCAAATGTAATTATATTTCACCGACAAGGTAAATGACTTTGTGTTACACATTATAGACAATATGCTTTATATATAACCTTAGGTTTCAAGTTTTGAATTATTCTTTCTCAGATACGATTTCATTCGCAATTGGATTAAAATATGAAATGGACAACTTACGCTTTTTATTTCAACGTCAAGATGAAGCTTACGACTTTATGAAATGTTATTATTTAATCATATTCATTTTTATTTAAGGTGTTTTATCTGTAATTGAAGATTAAGGATAATTGTTTATATAGTAAAGACAAGAATTTGCTGGCGATTTAACGAATTGTTATAGTTATGGTCTTTTCATTTATTTAACAATATATAGCTGTACTTGTATTTATGATTTACCTTTGTAACATTGAAAATGACCTGATCGGAGTCGAAACGTTTGTTAACTTTATGATTCTAATTTAATTAAATTTGTTTGTTTAAATATTGATTGTGTTGTAACGATGCACTCCCATAAGTGCATCGTTCCCGGCTACAACAACTCGCCGGATGCCGCTACGATCATTTGCCCAATTGTACAGTTCATCTATCAAAGGCAAATGTATATTTTCCTGCTGATATTGTGAGTTGATTTGAAATTCGTCACTTCTTGTTTTTGATGATGAAAGTACACTACTGGCATTGTCGCGTTGTAACTAATATCAGTTTCTGATAAATGTGAATATTGCGAATTATCTGATAAAGCTGAATATTGTGAATGATTGGCCTCCATCATGCCATCTTCAATCTCAGGCTCTTCAAATTCGAAGGCCGATGAATATGATGGACCATCGATTGAGTTACTGTTAACATTTGGAAGTGAAACCGGCTGAGAGGCTACTTCACGATCTCTATTGTAATAAAGTAAAGTTCGCCGATTTTGTTGACGTTTCGACAACTCAGAAAATTGTTTGGTTTTCAGGTTTTCTAGTTATATCTAATCATAAACGAGCTCGATAAATAATTAACCTACAAAATATGGCTCTGACTATATGCGCGTTATTCCAATTTTAAAATGTCTTTAATTAATAATTAAATACATAAAAATGATTTTACACAAAAATACATTACCATAGTTGCACTCCACTGATGTTCCCAAATCTTTAATAGGGAGAGTGGTGTCGGTTGAAATAAAAAAAAATATTTTTTTGCAGCTAACCAATTTATTATAAATAAGAAAAAATTGAAATTTTTTATGAAAACAAATATATCCTTTGGCATTAATTTCAACTTAATAGATATTTAAAAAAGTAACAAATTATAAATGATATTTATCATTAATGGCATCGCCGCAACTTGTTACAATTGACACCGCGGTGGTGTCAATTGTATCACCGCCGCTTGTTTCGATTTTATATCCATTAAACTTACATGTAAACAATAAATTGAATTGATATATACCTTACTGCAAAGCTTGATATTCATATCACACAGTATCGTCGTATTACAAATTGTTGTGGAACGAGTTGCACTAAATAATGGCGAGTAACAAAGTTTACAATCTAACCTTGATTTAACAAAAATAGGTGCTACTACGTTTGCACTTACGAATGGCCACTCAATTTTTCGTCAATGACTTATGTCTGTTAACGGTATGCAACCGTGCATGCAGTTCAGCCTTTCGTCAATAAATACAGCTATTGCGGTCAATGTTACAATTGACCCTCTGTTTCAACCGACACCACTCTCCCTAATATCGCGTTCTATTCTTTTTTGTTAATTTTTTGCAACAGATTCCCGCTATTTCTACAATCGTCATTTATTCTGTTGTATAATGTATATATACTGCATCGTGCGCAATCACGTACGTGTGTGTAGAGTCCCTATCGTGCGTGTAAAGTCACTAGATTTATAAAGTAACGCAATCCATAAGACCAATATATAAGGATTTGGAGCCAAAATGGCGTCGAAAAGTGTAAATAGTACTCATTTTCATAACGTATCTACACATTAAGTGTAATGTATTTAATCTGTCTGTTGTGTAATGGTAGAATCTTCTGTTTAATAAAACGATATTAAACATTTGAAAATAATGCCAGGTTGTTGTGTGGACGGTTGTTTATAGCACGCATCCACTTTACTCTAAAAAAGGAAAATATTAATATTACAGAATCAAATACACATAGTAGTAGAAGCGTTGCTATGAAATCATATGTAAATAAGAACAACCATTTTTTTTGTTTGTTTTACGTGGGAGGAGAAAATCTTCTTATACCCCTCCCCGAGGGGGACCCTTTCGGGACACCCATCGGGGAGGGGAAGACCCCCGATGGCCCGTACCGTCGGGAGTGCCGGATTCAGCCACCTCGTGATCCCAAGGGTGCAAGGTACCCCAGGGACACCCCGAGGCAGCCGCCTACCGACTAAAAAACTCCCCTCTAGGCGTACCACCGCCCTTACCTGTTGGGGGACAGCCCGAAACCGCATTTTAGCATTACTTCAGACTGCCCCCCAGCGTTTGGAGTCACGTGACTCCCTACCTCATATACGGGTTTCCCGTCCTACTGCTAAACCTAGCTTAGCTCTACATTACTATTTACTATAAAAGTCTATGTACATATATATATATATATACATTGTCTCGCCTCCTCGTTCCTCTCATAAAACGGTCATCGGAACTTAATACCGCTATTTACATGTAATTACATTATTATTACGTCTTTTTTGTTCCTCTCACATCTCGGTCATCGGAACCTAATACTATTTTTATCTATACATACTATATACACACCATATATATACACCTCCTTTGCTCCTCACACATGCGATCATTGGAGCCTCATCCAATGGGAGGAGGAGGAGTCGGAACTCCCACGGGTAGCGC
>NW_017299863.1:17170-18928 GCF_001594075.2 Trachymyrmex cornetzi | reverse complement strand
ACAAGTCCGCAGGGAAAAGCGTTGCCACTATATCTTCTGCTGTCTCAGGGGGAAGCACCTCCAGGACGGACGCATCTCCCGAGCGCAGTTTCCGGAGGACTATGCGGTAAGGCGTACCCCAGGGGTCTCTATCAAAGTCGTCGACCAACTCTTTCCAGAGGCTGGCTTTGGATCGAGCGATCGCACCCGTCAGACTCCTTCGCCTATCTCTTAATTCGCCCCAGAGGACCCTTATCTCGTCAGGAGGCACGTTTGCGCGCGTCCGTGCTTGCGTGACCCTCTTCCTGCACGCGTTACAGGCGCGGCGGAGCTCCGAGATCTCCTCGTTCCACCAGTACGCGTTCGGTCGTCTTGACATCCCTTTCCTCGGCATACTAACGTCCGATATATCCCGCATTGTCCTATCCATAGTTAGGGTTCCCTCAGCAGCGTCTCCGGGGATCTCGTTCCACGTCGCAAAAACCGCCACCGCCTCCATCAGATCAGGGTCAGCCCGGCTGGCCACCCATCTCGGAAAGGCCCGGAGGGCCACTCTCCCAGTCTCCGGACCCAGGATGGAGGTCCTCAACCTCATCACCACATAACGGTGGTCCGATAGGGACTCCACTTCAGATGCGACCCTCCATTCCGTAATTATCCTGGCAGCCGAGAGTGATGCTATCGTTAGGTCTACCCTCGAGGTTCCACGAGGGTGTACACAAGTTGGCTCTGCACCCTCATTAATGACCTGTAGGTTCATAACGGCTAACCAATCCAAGAGGAGGTCCCCCCTCCTGTTTCGTCTACCTCCGTCCCACGCGAAGGCGCGAGCGTTGAAGTCGCCCGCGATGACCACTGGGCGACCCACCGTACCCGCCAACCTTCTTTCCAATTCGCTCAGGTCCCTGAGGAATTCGTCTTCATGGAGGCTGGGGGGAAAGTAGTACGATACTACCACTGTGTCCCCCCAGTTTACGGCCGCGAATCTTCTTCCTCTCCATAGGGGCGAGCATGGTATCCTGGCCTGTGTCCATTGCCAAGTTATGGCTGCTGATGGCGGGCTATCCGTGGAAGCGAGCCAACGCCCGTCATCCGGAACCCTGTTGGGTTCGGAGATGGCGACAAGTCCTATCCCTAGCTCGCTGCTCACCCTTGCGACCATGTCCTGCGATGGTCTAGATCTGTTCACAATGATTTGTGCCAGTCTAGCCATCGCAGGTATCCATGGTCACCGCGTCACGTGTCCCTTCACTAGGGACTGGAGCTCCCCGATCAGCTCCATTGTCTTTTACCGTCTCGGGGGTCGCGCTCGTACCCACTTCGCCGACCCTCTGTCCCGTTCCGTTGAATGGCACACATTCGCTCGCGCCCGCGCGGTGCCCCGAAGGCAGCCCTCTTCCCGCACATACCGGGCACTTCGGGGATTTTCGACACCCAGCGGCTTTATGCCCGTCATTACCACCGCACTGGAAGCACCAGCTGGTGCGGTCCACCTGGCTCTGACAGTTAGCACGGGTGTGCCCCACGGCAAAGCAGCGGAAGCACTGAAGCCTCCGCTTTGCCAGGGGCACCATCCCAGCCATTGTCCATCCAACTCTAATTCGTCCATCGCCTAACAGTCTATTGGCACAAGCTAGGGGGCATTGCACCCATACTGCGTTGAGGCCTCCCCTCCCAGGCCTGAGGGGGCCGACCCTAACCTAACCCTAACGTCTGCCAGCTGCGCTTGGCCATTTCTCGCCACCGCTTCAGCCACTTCATCAGTGGTGACGAACTGGT
>NW_017299863.1:14321-15897 GCF_001594075.2 Trachymyrmex cornetzi | reverse complement strand
CGTAACCTCCTCTATGGCGTCCTTCTGGCGAGATGAGAGCCTATCATCTAATTGGCACTCTTCCAGGCCTCTCCGCTTTTTTAGCCCGTGGCCGCCCCTCTTAGGTATTTTAAAGAAGTCGACCCTATCCAACTCGTCGTCCTCGAAGTCCATACGCCTCGAGCCGAGTCTGGACAGGGCATGCGACCCTGGTCAGTTTGAGCCCTTAGGCTTCCGCCCCCTCTTCTTCCCTTTCCTGGGGACCTGATCAAACGAAGAGGACAGATCCTCTTCCGTGTCCTCAATGGAGACAGAGGGTGTCGGTTCTCCTCCTCCGGTGTTTTCCTGCTCCGTCTCCACCTCGATCACACTGGCGGCGCTGCATGCCGCTTCGCCCGCGTCAGTCCCGCCACCAGGGCCGCTGAAAACTGGTGTGCCAGCAGAGACACTCTCCGCTATTGGGGAGTTCACAATTTCTCCCTCAACAACTCTTATTCTTGTCTCTCTGGGGTACCTAACAGCTCCCGATCTCCCTCTTCTTGGGAGGGGCGCCTCCTCTCTTGCCGAAGTTGGGACACCTCCGGCTAGCCCTACAGCCGAGGTATCTGCAGTGATCGAGACCACGTTTGCACTCTCCAACCGCAGGCGCAACTCCTTTTTCTTAGGTTTGGGCGTCGATCCCATCTTCTCCTCTGCCTCCGCAGTGGTGGATGGAACGCTGACCCCATCTACTCCCTCTTCTTCCACCCGGACGGTAGCTGGTTCCGCTGTGGAGCCCGTCGGCAACTCCACAGCTGGCCCTTCTCTGGAGCCCCCCGGGCCCGAAGCCACGGGGGTCGATCGCCCGGGGGCAGGGACAATATCCCCGGGAAACCGTGGCAGGCATCCGAACTCCTGCCGTTTTGTTCCGTTATCTTGGTCCATTTCCATTTCGTATATTTATCGGCGAATCCTACGGCCGGGGGGCTCGCCGACCAATCCCCCCGGTTCGGTTCCAGCTCGTCCAACGCGCTGCGCGTCCTCTCCTCCGATGTAGGGAACATAAAGCGAACGACTCCTAAGCCTAACCCACACACCGGAGGAGTGGAGGCTCGCCAGCAGGGCCATGCCCGGGCGATCGCCTCCGCCCTCCTCTCCTCTCTATTCTCACCCTCTATGTCCCAGCGGGCACCCCCGGCGGGGAGCCCCACCCGACCGGGCGGCAGGGAACAGTCCGTCCCGCGTGGCTCCGTACCCTCTCCCTAGGGAGTGGGACGACCAGGCAGGCGGATGATGGTAAAAGTTTCCCTTTGCTGGCATCCAGCGGAGGCGAACCGAACCAGTCTGCATAGCCGCAGACCGGAGGTCACCCCCGCGAGCAGCCGCCCAGAAGAATGGGCCACCCCACCAGGCGCCCCACAGGGACACCCCGCAGCCTTCGAACAGCCCCTCGCCCGCCCCATGACGGCGCGAGGTGCTGCCCTTGGGCCGCGTCTCCACCAGTGACGCCCAGTGTGCAATGGGCGATAGTTCATGAAGAACGACCGCCCACTGGAGCAAGCCTGGTGGTAAATGCCTGGGTGCAATGGGGTTAATACCCCACCAGGCATTCGCTTCT
>NW_017299863.1:10819-13961 GCF_001594075.2 Trachymyrmex cornetzi | reverse complement strand
TGGAGTATTGGCACCCGGGGCTCTCATAGAGAGTCCCGGGTGAGCCCCCGTGCCACGACAAGGCTCTCCACGCACGGGGGAAGAACAACCATCGTAAATAAAAACATTGATTAACATAATTTATGATTCTCTTTATTTATAAAACACATTCATACTCATATGCATGTTTTGAATGAACCGCATGTTGGAGCCAAAATGGCGGAATGATTGCGGTACTTTATAAATCTAGTGACTTTACGTGCGTGTATGCTGCAACGACATCTCACGAAATTTTGTGCAGGCTTTTTGACAAGTCGATATTTGAAAGACGTCTGTACAAAGTCGACTTATAGTCAACTCTAAAGGCCTGACTTAGCAAAGTCAACTTACAGTCGACATATCGACGTTTGTGCTGTTAGGGTTATGTCGCATTTGTATCAAATTATATTAATGATTATTATTCTTGAAAAATCTTGAATTACGCTGACAAAGCAGCTGTATATTAACTGATATTGCACTATTTGGTAACGTCACATCTTAATTATGTATATTATTTGGCAACATTGCATTTGTATCATATTACATTATCATTGTCGTTGCGAAACTTGTTAATGTCGTTGAAAAACATTCTTATATTACGCTGACAAGATCATATTAAAACTTACAAATTTGCTGACACTGCAATTTGCGGTGTCAGATTACATTAATGTGAGTGAGGCCCGATTGCACACATTAACAATCGGACACGACAGGATTTCCCGATCGGACACGGACCCGATTGCGCACAGACCCGATTGCGCACGGACCCGATTGCGCACAGACCCGATTGTGCACCGACCCGATTGCGCACAGACCCGTTTGCACACGAACAGTGGGGTATCAGCGTAGACAGTGTCCGCTTGGAATAAAAGTTTCCAAAAAGTTTAACCCTAACAAAACCATTTATTGGTGTGAGGTAGCCCTCATTTTGCGTGGAAGGCTTGTGAGCTGTAGGCAATAATGTATGCAGGCAATTGAGCTGTAGGCAATAACACATGTCGGGTCCGTGTGCAAACGGGTCCGTGCGCAATTGGGTCCGTGCGCAATCAGGTCCGTGTGCAATCGGGTCGTGCGCAACCCGGTTGGTGCGCAATCGGGTCCGTACGCAATCGGGTCGGTGTGTGAACGGGTCCTTGCGCAATCGGATCCGTGCACAATCGTGTCTGTGTCCGAGCGGGTAGTGCGCAATCGAATCTGTATCCGTTCGGGTCCGTGTCCAATCGGGTCTGTGTCCGATTAAGAAATCCTTTCGTGTCCGATTGTTAATGTGCGCAATCGGGACGCTCCCCATTAATGTCATCACTGGATGTCTCTAAAAATCTTTATGCTTCAGGTAATATTATATATAATGCATTATACAAAAACAAACGCATATTAAAACAATATATGTCAGTCTCTGTAATTATTTAAGTTATTATTATTAATATAAAACAATTAGAGACAAAGATACAAAATGTATTCTCATTAGGGGAAGTAGATGATGGCGTATATGAGGAAAAATGGTAGGTATACACTGTGAGTATACGTGTTAAGTATAGCGCGGCCTGCCGCGGGGACCGCGGCCGGTTGCGACGGTGGTGGAGACCAGCGGCAGATCGCGTCTGGAGGCGGCGGCGGCAGATCGCGCTCAGCGGCCATTGACCCCGCGTTACGTCACCACCGCGACGCGGGCGCAAGTTTCCGCACACCCTCGCTACGTAATTTTCTCGCTACATAATTTCCCGCTACATAATTTCCCGTACTGCAAATTGCGGTCATCCCCCGCGACGTCACCCACTGTGACGCCATCCCCTCGTCCAGTGACGTCATGCATTACAACGTCATCCCCCTCCCCCTGTGACGTCCCCTCTCGATTAGTGACGTCACTCCCTCCCCTTCCCGCGGACCCCCCCCCACGCGCCACGGGTACCCCCCTGCCCCTCAGAGGACCTGGAGCTCGATTCTTGAAACTATGACCCTAGATATCGCATGTTATATCGCGTGCGATATAGAAAATCATATCTTGAGGGGTGGCACCCAGTTGGACACGGCTCAATTGGACACGAACCACTCACAGCGCTTGAGACTACAAAGCTCCTAAGCACTGGTCGCTGTGATTGGTGGTGTCCAATCGAGACATGGTCAATCGGGATCACCCCTTCTTGAGTCATCTCGAATGGCGTGAGAATTGTTCGTATGCAACAAATATCAAATATTTGATATCGAGTGGGTACAACTACACGAAATGTAATGTCGTGTACGATAAATGTAGTAACAACTGCTGTTTTGGACGAAAGTGACTAAGTTATATGACGTGAATGAAGATAATATAATTAAGAATCAATATATAAAGTTAAAAAGATAGATATGGCATATCGAAATGTTATTCAGCTTCACATCGTCAATCAATTAGAAAATTGTTTGGAATACAATGAGAGGCCGCGATTCCAAATAAATGATGATCTATTTCAAATCTCAGAACAATTCGTTAAACTCTTTCGATTAAAAAAAGATACTACAATCAGACTGATAAATATTGTAGAAGAACATTCAGCAGTACCATCACGAATTTCAGCTTTGAATGTTACTGTACAGGTGAGTTTAGATGAAACATGCGGAATGAAATTGATTATAACAAAAAATGTATGCTTTTTTTGAAGGTTTTAACTGCATTACGTTTTTATGCGTCTGATAGCTATCAAAATTGCGTTGGAAGTAATGTTTATATGTGTATCAGTCAAACATCAGTCAGCCGATGTATTCATAATGTTATAAATATTCTGAACTTACCAGAAGTATTTAACACATGTGGGTGTACCAGGTATGTAAATATGAAACCGGAATTTACCAATAGATGGCCATAGCTGTCAATGTAGTTGCCGTCAGACCGCGTCATTGACGCCATTTCCTTGTTCTGACATCTGATAAAGATTTTCAATTCACAACAATACGAGTTTCATACAACAGTATAGTTTGTAATAGTGTTGAACATGTCGAATTTTGTGCCTGGAAACTACGATTTGCGAACAGCATTGACTTTCTATTACCATTTGAAGAAAACTGCTGTAGAATCGCATCGAATGCTTGTCGAAGCTTACGGTGAGCATGCTCTTGGTAAATCACAGTGCTTTGAGTGGTTTAAAAA
>NW_017299863.1:10049-10407 GCF_001594075.2 Trachymyrmex cornetzi | reverse complement strand
GCGTGAAAAACGACCGGAATATCAAAAAAGGCAACACAAAGTGATTTTGCTTCATGATAATGCACCATCACACACAGTAAAACTGGTCAAGGAAACGTGATTGAGGCGTTTGATTGGGAAATACTTTCGCATGCGGCTTATGCCTCCGGCACATCAGCGCGATGTTCGTCGCGCGCGACACGCGATATCCAATGAGTGTACAACTTTACCGATGTTCTCATTCTAAAGGTATACTCTCATTGGATATCGCGTGTCGCGCGCGACGAACATCGCGCTGGTGTGCCGGAGCCATTACTCACCAGACTTGGCTCCGTCCGATTACTATTTATTTGGATCGATGGGACACGCACTTGCTCAG
>NW_017299863.1:9571-9883 GCF_001594075.2 Trachymyrmex cornetzi | reverse complement strand
TAGCGATGGGCAATACTTCGAATAAAATATTTTTTATCATTTTCATGCAATAAATGTATATTTTCTATTAAAAAATTCCGGTTTCATATTTACATACCTGGTAGAAAAACTTAAGACGTAAGACTTAAGCAGTAATGAAATCAACATGTTGTATTCGCTATTGCTTACGTATGGTCTTACGGTCTCTATTGTGATTGGTCGATTCGTTTACTGCTTAAGTTTTACGCATTAAGTTTTTTTATGTGCCATGGCTTTAGGGGATGCTGGAGTGACGGCCGAAGTTAATCAAGGTTGATAATGTTATGTCCGAGG
>NW_017299863.1:6912-8842 GCF_001594075.2 Trachymyrmex cornetzi | reverse complement strand
GAAGGAGGAGGAACAGAAAAGATTGGTTGTGAATATTCTATCACGGTGTCATTTTCGACCGGTGATGCTATGGTGCTATGATTTGGCGACTGACGAGTCTCCGGGAAATTGGCGCTAACACGTGCCGTTCTGCGGGTCGTCCGGGCGTACCTTATGACAAAACGACGAAGGGGACGACCGGTGGTTCCGTTTGAACGCACTGCAAGGTTGATATATTGAATTTTAAGGGGAAAACAATTAAGGACAATAGAGCAATTATAGGAACAAAACCGGACGCGAGTTCCTGAAAGTGAGTGGAGTGAAAAGAAAAGAGATAAAAGGAAAAAAAAAGAAAAGGAAAGAAAAGGGGCGACGTTCACTTACTATTTGATGAGATCAGAGCTGGGTTTAGTGAAGAGCCTTCAGGGGGGCCTGGTAGTCGGCGTATGTGTTGGAGACCTCGGGGCGTTGGATCACTGACTCTATTTTTATTAATAATGGAGTCACCCGAGACTCAGACTCGATTCGTTTTATTTAAGTGGGTAGCTTCGCGACTAACCCTGAGAATTATACTGCAAAGCTCTCGGTAAAGATTATAAAGGCCGCAAGACTAAAGAAGAGACTAAAAGGAGAGACTAAGAAAAAAGAGACGCTCAGGACCGCGGAACCGTGGTTTATATAGCGGTTTTTCCTAATTAGTGGGGTTCAAATTTGGGTGGTGGGATGACTTTCGGGATTTTGGATTGGTCGAGATTATATGGGGGAGGAAAGAAGTCGGTTGGTATAACCAAGTGTCATCTTAGTTTATGACTTTCTTAAATTTATGGGAAAATGCACGTGCACCGATTAAGACGAGCGCACGTGCACTGTCGGCACGCGCCCGTCAAACACTTTCCCTGGACTTCGCATGTCACATTTATATTTTATGGTCGCGGACATCGTGAGAATCGTCCGCGACTTGCCTGTCAGGAAAATGTTTAGGCGCCAGTACTGACATTAACTGCCGTTTTTAATGGCGCTGTCCAAGGGAAGTGTCATCGGCGGTGCATTAGCTCCCTGCGTTCACCGATTCCAACTCTATTTTATCTGGCATTAATGTAGATACTGTCTTTTTACTTTAAATTTTCTCATGGGAAAAGATTTTTATTACTTTTCTTAGAAGTCCTAGGGGTTGATAACCCCTAGGTCTCCGTGAGAAAAAGAAAAGAGGCAGCGTGAGTCCGCTGGACGTAACAATAATATTGATTTTCTGAAATTTACGCCTGTACGCTTAAGCCCTATACAGCGCGTGAGGCGTCGTCTATAATAGGGGAAAGTGGGAGAATTGTGCGCAGCAGGTAATTGTGCGCATCCTGGTTTGGTACTTTGCCGATAAATGGAGACATCGCCGTGATGAAATTTTTACGCAGGAGGTCGTCCTCTTAAGTTATAACCACAAAAGATATGACTTAAGTACATTGATAAACAGTGAAAGATAAAAAAGTAAAAACATACATTTTCTTGTTATTTCAGCGTTCAGAAAATAAGGTGGTAAGTCCGTATTTTTAATTTGTTAGTTTAAAGTTGCATACGTTATTAAAGTACGTTATTATGTGCGCCTTTCGACCCGTTATTTATTAAGTTTGGTTAACTAGTATTGAAGTAATCGTATTTCATATAGAGTCAGATCGTGGCGAGTAACTATGCGCAGGCGGTTTGAAATGCGCACAATTACCCATCTTCAATAGACTATATAGCTATTTTCCAGTATTAGAGGTTAATTTTTTATTTTTATTAAAGTTTATGTGCATTAGTAGCAGAGGTTAATTTTGTATTTTTGTTAAAGTCTATGTGCATTAATATTATTAGAGGTTAATTTTATATTTTTGCTAAATATATATAATATATGTAATATATATTTATATTACAATGTTATAAATGTATTTTATGATTTTTTCTTTGTCAACATTAC
>NW_017299863.1:4897-6877 GCF_001594075.2 Trachymyrmex cornetzi | reverse complement strand
TTTTGCTTTGCGCACAATTCCCTAACCCATGCGCACAATTACCCGACGCGTGACAAATTTTTTCGCTTTTCCGTTTTTTTCCTTTTTGCCAAATACGACCTTATTGAATGAAAAACTGTTCAATATAAGAATACGTAATGGTAAGAAAAAGTTTATAGTTTCTATTTCCCTATTTATATCGATTTGAACTTAGAAAACCATCCCAGAAAAACAAATATCCCTTAGGTGCGCACAATTCTCCCACTTTCTCCTACACGGAGTAAGAAGTAAGAGTAAGAAATTGACCAATCACAGTCGAATGTGAGAAGAATAATCGACTGTGATTGGTCAATTTCTTACTCTTACTTCTTACTCCGTGTATTGTAGACGGGCCTTTAGCCTTGAAGCCAAACGCATTTCCTACCACATGCTATCGCATGCCTACTACATAGCTCCTGCTCACTCTAATAAGTCTGTTCGAGTATTTGATGCGATAAACTTGAATAATATCACTTTATAATAGATATACACCCAGTACTAAAAATCTGTAATATATATAATATGAAGTATAGATTTTTTAAATACTGACAGCATTTCGTCGAAACATGGTTGTAATAGCACTTGTTCTTATGTCCAATGCCTTTTTAGGTTAGAATATCTGTCAATACATAGGCTGCGTTCGGAAATATCATCTGGGTGCTCCTGTGTATCACTTTATCCTTATTTAACATTGGGTGAACATCAAGGATAAAACGATACACAGAGGTACTCGGGTGATGTTTCCGAACGCAGCCATAAGGTGCTTTCAAGCAAGAGACAGATGACACAGGGTGCGTTCCGATATGCACTGCCAGCACTGGCAGCAGTGCAAATGCCGTTCCGATATATATTATAGTAAATTTTGAGAGTATCATTATACGTATATGATGTCATAGATTTTGTCGTCATTTCCTGCTTACATTACTGCAGCTAGCGAGGTGAGGCATTCGCAGTAGAAACATGGCGGCGTCCTTGGAAGAAATCTGTCTCATAGATGTTGAAAATAATATGGAATATAAAATAATTGTAAACAGGTTGGATGCGGAGAAAGCACGAACAGGTATAAAGGCAATTAGTGATTACAATTGTCATAAATCTAAATATTGTTTTAATTTGCAGATATAAATTTTGCTACCCAATTAATGGAAAAAACTAAACGAGATACTGCCATGCAATCTGTAGAAAGTAATACGTTACTAGTTAAAAATAATGGTAATATTATTATATAAATAAAGGACATATCCACATTTTGTAAAAATAAAGTAAATTAATTATAAATTTAAAATGAGGAAAATATTAATATCACAAGTTTGACAATGTTATTGAGCTAACCTATATACTTATATTTTTCTTATCACTCTACTTTAAAGTCCATTTATATTGTTTTTAAAAACTGTTAAAAATTAGCTCACTGTTGCAGTAAGCTAATGTTCTAAATGTGATCAGACTATATAATTAAGTGATTTTATTTATATTTTAGCAAGTACGTCTAGCGAACACTCCAACACTGTTGAATGCACGTCGGAAAGTACAAAAGGTAAATTAAATATTGATAAATTTGCATATCAGATATTTAAATTATTATATCCCTATTTAATTGCAGGTACACATCTGTGGAATAAATCAGAAACTACATTATTATTGCAAACATATAATGAATACAAAGATCAATTTCGTAATGGTAAAGGTACTGTAAAGCAATATTGGGAGAAAATTGCCAAAATTATGCAAGAGAAAGGATATGAAGTAACAGGAGTCAAATGTTCAACAAAATTTCAATCAATGAAAAGAATGTATAAAGTTATTTCGGACCATAACAAAAAGAGCGGGAATAATCACAAGGAATGGGAGTATTTACAGGCATAGAATATTATTCTTGAGGCTTTCACGGGTGTTTCCTATATGACAATCTTGTGTTTCGCGGGTTTTCTCCGTGTTCAAATCCATTCTTGGAATGCCAAC
>NW_017299863.1:0-3886 GCF_001594075.2 Trachymyrmex cornetzi | reverse complement strand
TTATATTTGAATAAAAATATATGTATGCTTTTACGATGAATTTATACATACAATATAATTTGATCGTAAATATTTCTTCTGTCATATATTTCTTTAGATAATGCAAGAACTGTTTGCTGATAAACCATGGATACAACCCTTATCAGTGGCAGGGTCACATGTAAATGAGACAGAGGAAAAGGAGAATATATTAAAAGAAAGAGGTAAGATACAGCATTTCTTGTACAGATAGTGAAATACATTACACTTTACAGTTTTATATCTAATATTTATGGTTGTGGTTGTAGGAATTAAAAGAAAAAAGAAGTTAAATGCATTTATAGAAGAATATATATTAAATAATGAGGAAGAACGAAAAAGAAGAAGAGAAAGTCGAGAAAAAGAGCACAAAGAAAAAATGCTTTGCTTCAAAGGAATACAAGATGTATTGCAACGATTACTAGAAAAAGAAGATAAAAGCACTTAAACTCAAGGTTTATCAAAATGTGATAAATAAGTATAAGTTTTATAAAAATAAGTTACAGTTTACGAAATAGTTAAACTTTATTAATAGAAAAGTTATAAAATAATGTTCAGGTTTTTAAAGTATATCAAAGCGCATAAAAAAGATAGATGTTTTATTTTTTTATTTTGTTTCTAAGTTAGAACATTCATGCTAGTTTCTGCCAATGTCGATTAAAAAGAGATTTATAGAAAGAATGGATTGCGCGCGCACGCGTGTGAGTGGACCGAGATTAAAGTTACTTTACATTGATGAAAACGACATTGAACGTTTCAAAATATTTCAAAATGTGATACATACAAACATGTGATATATGTATATGATAAGTAAGCTTATTATTTCATAAAAGTATATTACAGTTTACAAAAATAATTAAACTTTATTAATAGAAAAGTTACATAAAATAATGTTTGCATTTTTGAAGATATAATGTAGCAAACGCACGTATAAATAAGGGTAAATACTTATTTTTTATTGTACTTCTGAGTTAGAACATTTATGCCCATTTCTACGTAGATTAAAGTAGTTTCTTTTAAGTTATTTGCAGTGCTGTGAATACCGTTCCGTTATAGCAGCTGCAGCTAAGCATAAAAATAGTATTATCAATATCGGAACGGTTTTACAGCACTGCTTTATGACATCACAGCATCAG
Source organism: Trachymyrmex cornetzi (assembly GCF_001594075.2). Taxonomy (NCBI): domain Eukaryota; kingdom Metazoa; phylum Arthropoda; class Insecta; order Hymenoptera; family Formicidae; genus Trachymyrmex; species Trachymyrmex cornetzi. The sequence continues at coordinate 2,732 of NW_017299863.1, read as the reverse complement.
TACTGACAGTACATATCGGAACGCACCCATAGTGTAAGGCCAATATTTCATTTGTGCGTTTTTGTCATACGACAAATGTGTACAAGAGGTCCTCGGATCTCTCTATCCTATAGCCAATCAACACGCAGGAAAAGCTTGTCATACGACAAAAACACACAAATGAAATATCGTCCTAATACAGTGATATCCTAATTGTTTGCTAATGTACGAAGATGACATGATCACTGTCACACTGTGTCGCTTTCTGAAAAGCAACAACAATGTGTCAATAGATGCATGTATACATTGCACGTGTATTTATAGCTGCTCCATCTGTTCTTGTTATTTCTAATAAAAAGAAATAAAAGTTATAATAAAATATTTTAAGATATTACTCTGATATGTGTGTAATATACAATATACACTAAAAATATCGTAAATCTATAATATACATAAATTCAAATTTTCAGTATCGATAGTGTATGTCAATACACGGCCGTAGTAGCACTTTTTTCTAAATTCAATGCCATTTTAGGTCAGTATGTAACAGGATAATAACACGTATAATCAATACATACATGTATCACATATATACATGTAACTACTCCGTCATTTTTTGCTATATCTAACAAAAAGAGACAAAAATTTGCTATGCCTAAATAGACAGTTCTTACTGATATATGTGTACTTATATATACTGTAACCGTACTCGCGAGCAACGGCACAACTTCGTCGCGCGTTCTTGGTACTCAAAAGTACGCAAAAGTATCTTCTCTCCCTCGGTAGCAGAATTTTGCGACAGCCAGGCGGTTTTTCGGCCAAAATTGTAATTCTTATTCTAAGTTGGGCGCCAGGCACGAGAGAGCGTTTCACGGTAGCCGCCGAGCGTGATCCGTGGCGCGTCTACGCTTCCTGATACGCTTGGTCATTACTCATTACACAAAAGAAATGCTAATATAAAGGAGAAAATCTGCCAAGTAAAATAAATGACGCGAATTCTAACGCACGTTCGCAGGTGCGTTTGCACGCGAGCTCGCGTGCGCGCTCGCCTACGCGCTCGCCCTTCGAGCCGGTAGGAAGCGCGAGTCCGCCTTCGACGAGTCCGCACAGTGACGGACAAAATGTCACGTCACAATACAATATTAGGATATTGTATGTATGTACATACATATTATAATGTGTGACTACATACACATTACAGATAAAAATTATTTACACATAGATATTCGTGCAGATATTCTCCATGTCTGTTTATACGCAGCCAATATTTGAACTTTATATGTATTACAATGGGTGCGTTGGTCTATAATTTTAGATCTAACAGAATATGTCAATCAGATGCAAGAGCTCACTGAGCGCTCAGTGAGCGGTCATGCTTCTGGATGCACCTAATGTGTGTGCATGTATACACATTAATTAAGTATTCAGTTTAATTCTAACATATAACTATATAACTGTATAAGAAGATATATTAGTGAATATGTACAATTACATTTTATGTGTATTATAATGTATAAATACATACACAAAAAGAATTATTCTAGAATTGCATATATATCACTTATGCATTTATATGCAATAATAGAATAATATTTTGTGTACACTGATCTATGTGTGTATATGTGCACACATTATTATATAAAATGTAACTGTACTTCATATTTACTAATGTCTGTTTATGTAATAATAAAATTAAACTGTATGTATACATACACACACATTATACGATACACATAAAATTCTAATATTATGTATAAATAGATATACAGAATATCTGCACGAATATTTCAGCATGTGTCTATGTCTAATGTATGTATATTCACATAATTACGATAAAGATGCATTATTCGAATGTTGTACATATGAATACAGATATAATATTACTGATGTATTCATATGTACAACATTAGAATAATGCATCTTTATCGTAATTATGTGAATATACGCACGTTAGACATAAACATTACACATGGTGAAATATTCATGCAGATATTCTGTATATCGTATCTATTTATACATAATATTATAATTTTATGTGTATCGTATAATGTGTGTGTATGTATACATACAGTTTAATTTTATTATTACATAAACAGACATTAGTAAATATGAAGTACAGTTACATTTTATATAATAATGTGTGCACATAGATCAGTGTACACAAAATATTATTCTATTATTGCATATAGATGCATAAGTGATACATATGCAATTCTAGAATAATACTTTTTGTGTATGCATTTATACATTATAATACACATAAAATGTAATTGTACATATTCACTAATGTCTTCTTATACAGTTATATACAATTATATGTTAGAATTAAATTGAATATAGCAAATAGAGAGATACAAATTTCTCATGCTCAGATATTCACGCAGATACATTTACACGAAGTATTAGACTTTTCTGAGTATTATAATGTGTGTCTGTATGTATGTATGTATGTATGTATGTATGTATATACTTCTATATATATAAATAATAAATATAAGTATATATACATACATACATACATACATACAGACACACATTATAATACAGAGACATGTGAGTGAATATTAGAATGATATTTTATGTGCATTATTATGTACACACATTACAGAACATAAAATGTATTTCTAATTCATATCCACTATGTCTGTTTAGATGTATTGAAAATATATAAAATGCACATAAAATTCCAGTACATCTAAACAGACATAGTGAATATGAATTAGAAATACATTTTATGTTTTGTAATGTGTGTA
>NW_017299862.1:72723-79906 GCF_001594075.2 Trachymyrmex cornetzi | reverse complement strand
TTGCCGCGAACACAGAGAGATGGCCGCAGCGTCGTGGATGTTAATAAGCGCGCCAAGATCAAGCCCGGGAATACTTAACACCACCTAAAAATACTTCACTGTACCTTAAGAAACGGGTCTCTGAAAGTTTCTTGCCCATAGCCTTCAAACTTGGTTGTAAACTATCTTATTCAATTTCGAACACTTTGAAATATTACATAAAAAGAGGTAAAGATGAACTAGACGCTCTCTTCTATCAGGGTGTTGTTTACAAAATATCTTGTGAGAATTGCGAAGCCAATTACGTTGGCCAAACTAAGAGGAAATTAAGAACTAGACTACAAGAGCATATGTCAGACATAAAGAAAAAATCAAGATCCTCCTCTGTAATTACCGACCATAGAACTATTAGCAACCATAATTTCGATTGGAACAATGTTAGAATTCTGAATAATGAACCATACAATAAACGATTAATGTCTGAAATGATTCAAATTAAGAGACAGAAACAGGGCTTAAACAGGTAGAATAATACGGAAGCATTACCTGATTCCTGTCTTCCCATTATACAATCTCTTTCTTCCTCTTAGTTCTTTCCTCTTCCTATTTTACTCTCTCCATACTATTGCTTCAGTTCGTTTCCTACAGGTCGTCATTTTTATTACACACTAGCTGACAAAAAAGAGTGGTCTTCATCGCAAATTTGCTTCAACTTGTATTTAAATATGTTATAATTTTACTTTTTGACTCATATCTTTATTTCTAACATTACAATTTCATTATTGGACTAAACATTGCGATTATTAAGGTACTTTCTCTTTTTCACAAATTACGTTTAAAAAAAAATTTTTATCTAGTTTAATTTTATTATATTCAACTTATCTATGGTATATTACCGAATTATGTTCTATACATGTATATTTTTTGAACTCTGTCTTATTTATATGTATAACCGAATTTATACATATTGTTCCGGAATTATCGTTACTTTCAAATATTCTCCGCGACGACCGTCAATAGCTCATCGACAAAACACGTATATATCTCGCTCTTATTCTAATCACATTGTCTTTCTCATATGGCACGCGCCTCCCTTGCGCGACACCCGAAAAACTGACTTTCGCGCATACGTTTCGCGTGCAAAAGATCAGTTCGCTTCCTGATCCACATCAATACGGATCAATACTATCTTTTACACTTCTCGACTGCAAGTCTGAGTCTTAACCGGAGCGAACCAAGCCGAATTACCGCATCGCGCATCTCCATTGCCGCTTCGCATAAGATTAGCGAGATAGACAAGCTGTAAAAGTTATTAAGTACGCGAAAATCATCTAAGTAGCTGACGAACATCTTCGGTCTCGTCACGGCGCGCCCTGTACATTCCGTTTGAGTTGAGATCAATTACGGGACGATGCTCCGAGTGTGTATTACCGGTGCACGTAGTTAAGCGCGTGCATCAATTGCTGTCATGAGATTTGCGCCTATAGCCCGCTTCGAACATTTCTATGACTTTAGTTAAAATAAACGTTAATTACTCAAACCAAGAGAATCGTCGTCATTACACGCCGCTTTGGCGCACGCACCTTCCATTACAAGGTGACACCAGCGCGTCACAAACACAAACAAATTTGGTCCTTCGAGCCGGATCCGTCGCCAAGGAAAGTTGTTTTTGTGCTTGATTCTCGAACGTTCTAAGTTGTGCCTTTTCATTGGAAATCATGTCATCTTTCGACGAACTGATGAGTCTACAGAACATGGAGATGGGTGTCGTCTCTCGCACACTTACTAACTTCAAGAAGCTGGGACAGGCCAAGATGACACGTGCCGTAACGCGACAACGCCTCGCAACCCTCAAGGAGACATACGCCAGATGCAAGGAGCTGGACTGCAGGTTAACGCTTGCTGCGGACGAGAAGATAACGACAATCCATGCGTACTTCACCCAGAACTACTTCCTGAAGTGTGAAGAATATTACCATGAAGCTTCCGACTACATGGCTGAGGTATTGGAATGTCACGAGGTCAGCAATCCCACTCCCGCTGCACATGACGTAAGTGACCTTAATCGTTCGTTCCGGTCATCGTCGCATCTTCCAAGGATCAACTTGCCTACCTTCGACGGGAATTTTGACATGTGGAAAAGCTTTCGCGATAAATTTAAATCAATGATCCATGACGATCAAAGTTTAACGAATGTCGAGCGCATGCATTATTTGTGTTCTTATGTAAAGGGGGATGCAAGTAACGCCTTAGATCACCTCGCGGTAACTAATGACAATTTCGGTATCGCGTGGAATATTCTCGTTTCTCGATACGACAATAAACGTCGGCTTATCACTACACATTTACAATCGCTCTTCAATTTACCGTCACTCGCGACGAAAACCTCCAAAGATCTTCGCACGCTCCGTGATCAAACCAATAAGGCAATACAAGCTTTAAGTAATCTCGGTCGCGCAACCGAGCATTGGGATGATTGGCTTGTTTTTCTCGTATCACGAAAACTCGACAAGTCATCGCGAAAAGCTTGGGAACTTAAACTCGGCGATACAGTAGAATACCCGCGTTATCGCGAACTTGAACAATTTCTTGCATCGCGTATTCGCGCTCTCGACGCGATTACACCCGCGAACGCATCGGAGAAGACAACGACGACCTCCAAAAAGAAAACTCTTGCGTTACACACCGCATCTACCGTTCCGTTCTCATGCGCATTATGCAAAGCGAACCATCTACTGTATCAATGCTCTACGTTCCTAAAGTAAACTCCATCCCAACGCTTTGAATTTATTAAAAATCAAAAACGCTGTGTCAATTGTTTCAGTGCGAAACATTCCGTGAAAGAGTGTACGAGTACTCGCGCGTGTCGACAGTGTAGCAAACGGCATCACACATTGCTGCATTTCGATCATTCCGCTCAACCAGTCGACGCTAAGTCACCGTCGACGTCCACACCCACGAGTAGCGAGAGCGTCACCGCCGTAGCTACACATTTATTGTCGAAAACCGTAGCACCGAGCTCCAAAATCTTACTCGCGACAGCGCGCGTGCGAGTTTATTCGCCTCATAAACGTTTCGTCACCGTTCGCGCGCTCCTTGATCAGGGATCCGTCTCTACGTTCGTCTCTGAATCGCTTGCTCAACGCTTATGCCTTGCAAGAATTAATCGCTCCGTCTCACTTACCGGCATTAGCGAAATGCGATCTATCGTGCGTCACGCGGCCCAAATTACGATTACTCCGGCGTGTCGCGACGGACCTGCCTATATCACGACCGCATTAATACTTCGGTCATTAACGAAATATTTACCGAATCGAGTCGATACCGCGCACAATTGGAAACACGTCGCGGGACTCGAACTTGCCGATCGTGACCCCATGAGTTCGGATCCAATCGACATCATTATCGGTGCCGATCTGTTCGGCATGCTAGTTCTCGATGGTATCCGAAAAGGCTCAGAACATGAGCCTATTGCGCAAAATACCACTCTAGGCTGGATTCTGTCCGGGCCAATAGCCTCGTCACCGAATACTGGCTCAGTTTCCGCTCTTGCGCATCATGGAGTCGTCATCGAGACTCTCGATTGCGATCTTCGTCGCTTCTGGGAAATTGAGGAAGTGCCTCAGAAAGCTGCTCGAAGCCCTGAGGATCACCAGTGCGAAGAGCACTTCAAAGCCACGCATTCTCGTACGCCGGAAGGACGGTATATCGTTTGATTACCGTTTAAGAACGGGCCACCAATCTCGATAGGCGAATCGCGCTCTATTGCCGTTTCAAGCTTTCACCGCTTGGAACAACGTTTAAATCGAAACCCAATTATCGCTTCCGAGTACCGCGAATTTCTCGCCGAGTACGAAACCCTCGGTCGTATGACCAAAAGACCACCAACAGAAATTATCAAACCAGAGCAAGCATATTACATTCCGCATCACGCTGTATTACGCGATAGCAGTACGACCACCCGCTTACGAGTAGTCTTCAACGCGTCGTGCCGCACGTCAAACGGAACGTCATTGAATGACCATATGCTCATAGGCCCTAAGCTTCAACGGGATTTGGCCACGGTCGTAATGCAGTGGCGCCAATATCGTTACGTGTTTACCGCCGATATCGCCAAAATGTATCGGCAAATCTTAGTTAACCCCCAAGATACCGACTACCAGCGCATTGTTTGGCAACCTACTCCTGACGAACCAATCTCAGATTACCGCCTTCTCACCGTCACCTACGGTACTGCCGCCGCTCCATATTTAGCTCTTCGGGTTTTAGATCAGCTCGTCGAAGATGACGGTGCTGACTTTCCACTAGCTGTTCCCGTTTTACGTCATCAGACGTATGTTGATGATTGCGCTTTCGGCGCAAACCAGATTCTCGCTCGTCAAACCCGCGATCAATTAGTCGAATTGTTAAAGAAAGGAGGCTTTCGCCTTCGAAAATGGGCGAGCAACGCCTCCGCTTTATTGTCTGATCTCGATCCCGCGGATCACGGATTAGTTACTCACAAGGTTCTTCAAGACGACGACCACCTCAAAGTCTTAGGAATCCTCTGGAATCCGAAGCTAGACATTTTTCAATTCCGCGTTACCGTGCCGGCTTCACCCGGCCGAACCAAACGAGCCATTCTTTCGACTATTGCGAAGTTTTTCGATCCTTTAGGATGGGCGACTCCCGTCATTATTACCGCAAAAGTTTTTATGCAGCGATTGTGGTCACTTAAATGCTATTGGGATGACGAAATTCCCAGCCAACATTTCGATTACTGGTTAGACTATCATAACCGACTTCCGTGTCTCAACGACATTAGCATTCCTCGCTGGACGACTTACGGATCTCACACGCTAAAGTGCGCCCTTCATGGATTTTCCGACGCTTCGACTGCAGCTTTCGCGGCTGCAGTGTATCTTCGTACCGTCAATGTCGACGGCTCAATTACTGTCTCGCTTCTCGTCGCCAAATCGAAAGTGGCCCCGCTTAAAACGACAAGCGTCCCGCGCTTGGAATTATCCGCCGCTGTGCTTCTCGCGCATATAATGCATTTCGCACGCTCAGCGCTTCAACTCCCCGAGCTCGAGTGCCACTGCTGGACGGACTCTACCATCACACTCGCATGGCTGAGTCAATCACCTGCCCGATGGAAAACTTTTGTCGCCAATCGAGTTTCGGCTGTGCAGTCACTCCTCCCAGGAGTTTCTTGGCGTCATGTTCCCACGCTCACCAATCCAGCGGACTGCGCCTCGCGCGGCCTCGCTCCCAATTGTCTCGAAACGCATGCCTTATGGTGGTCAGGCCCTCCATGGCTACACCACCCTCCCGAATCCTGGCCGAACTCGTGCCCGTTGTTACCCGCCGAGATTCCTCTCGAACAACGCCCGGAGCCTCCGGGATGTGCATCGCATACGACGCCCGATTGGGATCTCGCGTCGCGTTATTCGTCGTGGCCAAAATTACTACGAATTACCGCTTACCTATACCGGTGTCTAAATCGAGTTCGACGCGCAAAAAACCCGCAATCGGATACCGCAATTTTGATCTCCGAAGAAATTCAGACCGCCAAACGTTACTGGCTCAAAATTATGCAGTCAGACTTATTTTCTAACGAAATCGTTGCTCTGAATCAAAAACGCGCGGTGTCGAAAAGCAGCCCGCTATCTATTCTCAATCCTTATATGGACGAGGACGGACTCATTCGAATTCGAGGAAGACTCCGTCGAGCTTACCTCCCAGGAGCAACGAAGAATCCAATCGTATTACACGCGCATCCGCTGTTGGTACTCATTATCCAGCATCATCATCTGAGAACGTTGCATGCCGGTTCGCAATTAACGCTCGCGTCATTGGGAAACGAATTTTGGATTCTCCGAGCTCGCGCCACCGTTCGATCCGTTCTTTACAAATGCCTACAATGTACGCGTGAACGCGCCGCCGTGCCCGTCGAACTCATGGGTGACCTCCCGGCTGTGAGAGTCAACCGCACCGTTCGCGCCTTTATTCATACCGGCGTCGATTATGCAGGTCCGATCGCTGTCCGCACGGCGCCCGGTCGAGGTCATAAGTCGCAAAAGGCGTATATCGCGTTATTCGTATGCCTCACAACTAAAGCTCTGCATTTAGAGCTTGTAAGCGATTATACCTCTTCTACTTTTATCGCAGCGTATCAACGCTTCGTTTCTCGCCGAGGATTACCGACGTCCATGTATTCGGACAACGGAACCACATTTCACGGCGCCGATCGCGAACTTTCGAGCGCACATGCCGCTGCCATACGCAATCCCAATTTCCGCAGCCGACTCGCTTCCGACGGAACTGCGTGGCACTTCCTACCTCCCGCTTCGCCGCACTTCGGTGGTCTGTGGGAAGCCGGCGTTAAAAGTGTTAAGCATCATTTAAAACGATGCATCGGCCTCCACACGCTAACTTTCGAGGAGATGTCTACGCTCCTATGTCGAATTGAAGCGTGCCTTAATTCACGTCCGATCGCGCCCGTTTCCGATAATCTTGACGATTATCACGCTCTAACTCCCGGTCATTTTTTGATCGGAACCCCTCTTATCGCTCCCGCCGAACCGAGCGTGCTTGACTTAAGCGAAAACCGACTTTCGCGTTGGCAAATGGTTCAACAAATAACCGAAGGTTTTTGGAGGTCTTGGTCCGGTGATTACTTGCATACTCTCCAACAACGTCCAAAATGGCGCGTTGTCCAGCGACTGGCCAAAGTTGGTCAAATCGTCCTAGTGCGTAACCCTCTGGCTCCACCGAGTCAATGGGAACTTGGCCGAATTACGGCGTGTCATCCAGGCGATGACAATCTAACTCGCGTCGTAACGGTAAAGACAAGTCATTCCGTATACAAGCGACCGATTGCGAAACTCTGTTTTCTACCTGTCACCATCAATAGCGAAGAATCAAAGAATTCCGTCACGGCGGGCGGAGTTTCCGTGTGAAATATTTGATGTTACCGGTATCGTGAACTTTAAGTTTAATTGTATTGCGTCACGATTTTTGCATTTTTTATGTAAAACCTTTTTCGTTATTATACCCTGATTGTATCCTGCGTGCTTTAATGCAAATCATTTCGAATGTTAAGGCGGGCGGTATGTTCCGGAATTATCGTTACTTTCAAATATTCTCCGCGACGACCGTCAATAGCTCATCGACAAAACGCGTATATATCTCGCTCTTATTCTAATCACGCTGTCTTTCTCAT
>NW_017299862.1:69041-72390 GCF_001594075.2 Trachymyrmex cornetzi | reverse complement strand
CAAGCCGAATTACCGCATCGCGCATCTCCGTTGCCGCTTTGCATAAGATTAGCGAGATAGGCAAGCTGTAAAAGTTATTAAGTGCGCGAAAATCATCTAAGTAGCTAACGAACATCTTCGGTCTCGTCACGGCGCGCCCTGTACATTCCGTTTGAGTTGAGATCAATTACGGGACGTTGCTCCGAGTGTGTATTACCGGTGCACGTAGTTAAGCGCGTGCATCAATTGCTGTCATGAAATTTGCGCCTATAGCCCGCTTCGAACATTTCTATGACTTTAGTTAAAATAAACGTTAATTACTCAAACCAAGAGAATCGTCGTCATTACACGCCGCTTTGGCGCACGCACCTTCCATTACAAGGTGACACCAGCGCGTCACAAACACAAACACATATTATACATATTATTTTATGCAATTCACGTTCATTGCTGGTAATTACATTTTTTGTACATTTTAATACTTACACAATTCACTATTATATCTATAGAATCCGGATTAACTTTTCATTAGAAGGATTAATTAATAAATTGGCATTATCAGCGATATTTATGCTTGACAATACTTTTTGAAATCAAATCATAGCGAAAATCTAGGATCTACTTTCCGTTGACTACATGTAATCAGTGATATCTTTAAATTTGAATTCATGGTCTAAATTACCAAAGTCCACTTTTGATCATCTTTTTTGTCATCGAATATCTATAAATAGTCATCTTTTGTTAGCTTATTTTTAGTTAACCGTTTTATATATATTATTTTTTTAATTTTTAAAATGACCCAATCGGAGTCGAAACATTAGTTTTATGTAGACATATTTTTATCTTTATTTTAATTTTTATTTATATTTAATGTTATCTGTATCATATTACGTACAGGGTGTTGCACCAACATACAGGTCAGTATGACGGGTTGCCCATTCGTGCAGGCGCGCGAGATCATTTACAATTGCGTAGACTTCGGCGGCACAATCATAGCACATCCTTTTTTCCAATAAAGTTCGTAGCATATCAAATTGTGGTGCAATTATGACGAACTTCCGCAGGAATAGGTTAAAACAGAAGCCGAAGTGACAAGATATAGGTTATAAAAACGAATTTTATCGTGAAAACAAAGCATGTTTTCCTTCTTGTAAGAAAAATTTGATCATAGTCGAATGTAATCATTGTGTAATATAATTTGATTGTTAGAATTATTTTTACAGAGAACGAAAGTCAGAAATAAATGTATCTTTGCAAATTTAAATCATAAATCGATAAATAAATTTAATTCACTGTAAATTTAAATAACGGCAATTATCGTTAAATCTTATAATATTTATTTGGAAGAATAATAATTCATTATTAAATTGATTATTTAATAAACTGTTATTAATAAGTATTATGCAATTCTTCATATAAATGACTGCATATTATATTTATATTTTATAAAACTCCAAGAAGATTATTACTAAAAAATGTTGTATACATTGAATATGCAAATTGGTAAGTTTTATAAGATGTAATTTAACATTACGTTTAATGAACATTTTTCATTAATAAGTCTTTTGTAGATTTACATGTGTTATTGTAGCATTATTTATATAAATCTGCTTATCATCATATATTAAATTGACTATTAATTAATAATAAAGTGTTAACATTCCAAAATAAATTAGGTAGAAGATCCGCCTATAACCATTTTTATCGTTATTTATATTTGTGATATTTACTGTAACAATCTAGATTTACTGTAGTATCATTATAAATTTTTCTACTTAAGTGCCATTTTAATATCGACAAAACGTAAAAATAATTCAAACAATCAAATTATATTACACAATGATTACATTCGACTATGACCAAATTTTTTTTACAAGAAGGAGAACATACTTCGTTTTCACGATAAAATTCGTTTTTATAACCTATATCTTGTCACTTCGGCTTCTGTTTTAACCTATTCCTACGGAAGTTCGTCATAATTGCATCACAATTTGATATGCTACGAACTTTATTCGAAAAAAGGGTGTGCTATGATTGTGCCGCCGAAGTCTACGCAATTGTGAACGATCTTGCGCGCCTGCACGAATGGGCAACCCGTCATACTGATCTGTATGTTGGTGCAACACCCTGTACATTAAAATTTGTTGTTTTAGCTCGTAGCCCTTCTTAACACAATTACCTTTGTAAAATTTGTATAAAATTTTCAGATTTGACGGATATCCGTTTCGGTTTGTATAGCTCCGTAAAAATCAGTCATATCGAAATATTTCAATTACCGATTTCGAAAATAGAGATTTCAAGCTTTAAAATGCTTTTTTAAAAATCTCTTTATGACGATTTTTGACGAAGTTCCTCTATCTTAAAGTTTGTCTACTTCTGAACAAATGATTAAAAGATCATTTAAAATCTGTATTAAAAACGATCAAAATTAAAATTCACGGCTCTCCATGAAAAATGATCGCGAAACAATATTTGGTAAAGCGTCTTAAAGCTTAAGATATAATTTTCGAATGCTTCGAATCATATTTCTCTGCAAAAATTTTATTACGAACGACGCTAATATAAATTAAACCTTGTAGAATTGAAGAATAAACTTTGACGTGCACGGACAAAACAAATTTTTTCTGCAAGTTTTTTTAATTGTACCGTACAGAGCTTAAAATATTTTCTATTTAAAATTATTTCTTAATTATTACGCTACAATTTGTTTTACTAAAGTGTAACGATTTGAAGTGAATAATGAATTTTCAGATCTTTCTCTAAAACTTGTATCTATTGTTGCCGCCGGTATTTGGAGACACTGGTAATGTCTCGGCGCTAAACCAAAGAGCACCGACACTGCCGTGCCTCCTTTACGTGAGCCGGAGAGTTGCGTCAGATCGAGATTATCGGATCTTAAGGGGATGCTAAACCGATTACCCAACTCGATCAAGATCGATAGTACAGACTTTTTAAATTCTAAATTCGATAATAGTGGTGACATCTTTGATTTAATTTTTACATTATCTTATATACCATAATATATATCATTCTGTCTTACTCAAACGCATACATCTGTTCTTATCTAACATATGCCAGCACCACTATCGCAAGACCGCGCAACTACTGCTACACGGAATTTCGGCTCTGTTGACAGTCTCAGTCTTCGCAAAGCACCTGTATACACGTATTTTCTATTCGGTGGAAATATTTCTTTTCTAGACTTTCAATCTTAGTTCTACAAACTCGGTATCGTTCGTTCCAATAATGTGACCTCAGCTGCACGCTTATTTACAAGATATGGACTCTAAAACTCTTTAATTTAAGTAATGATACTTTTGCAATCCGTACATCCAATACAGAGATTTTTCACCGAATGGAAATGTGATAA
>NW_017299862.1:57410-68835 GCF_001594075.2 Trachymyrmex cornetzi | reverse complement strand
AAGACCGCGCAACTACTACTACACGGAATTTCGGCTCTGTTGACAGTCCCAGTCTCCGCAAAGCATCTGTATACACGTATTTCTTATTCGGTGGGAATATATCTTTTCTAGACTTTCAATCTTAGTTCTACAAATTCGGTATCGTTCGTTTCAATAATGTGAGGTTTGCTGCCCGCTTATTTTCAAGATATGGACTCTAAAACTCTTATATCAAGCAAATATATATCCGAGGTGACAGCTGTGCGAGCCAAAAATAAGTAAATTTTATAATTTTTTTTCGATTTTCTCATAAAATCCAGTGTAGCAAACATCCTCTGTGTGCGTACTATAATTTAAGTAATAATACTTTTGCAATCCGTACATCCAATACGGAGAAATCCCATCGAATAGGAATGTGGTAAAACAGGGGGGCTTTAGCATCGCCTGAAAGGGATGCTGGAGTAACGGTCGAAGTTAATCAAGGTCGATAAAATTGATTTTGTACTAGAGACCCTTTACTAGAGACTGATCATTCGGCACACAAATGGCGGCGATAAATCGATAAATCGATTCGATCAGTTGTCGATTTCGTTTGTTGATCGTTATATCAGAAGAAGTGTATTACATGTAGGTAGGAGAAATAGCTTGTAAGTATACATATTGACTGAATTTAGGTATTAAAATAGATTGTTATTTATATAGAATATTTTCCAATTGCTTAACACATCTTGACACAAACGTAGCAAATTAGTTCACACATTTTTAGTGTTAACAAAATAATTTAATTCTTTTAAGGTTATGAAGTTATCGTGGTTTCCAGCAAGGACATAGTCAGACACAGTATAACACAGTGAATCATTACATCCTTGTTATTTGCCTACGTTAAACAAGAATGAAACGATTCCTTGTGTTACACAGTGTCTGATTGTGTCCTTATTGGAAAGTACCCTGTGATAACAACGAATCTTTGGTTAATTTTCAAGGTATTCTCTATCCGCCTCGAATTTTTTAATAACATTAATATATTCAAGATGTCAAAGTCTATAAAAAAACATTATTACTTTTGCTTATACTTTTTAGGCAGAAATCAGTTGCTTTTCGCGCTCGGCTGAACAGCGTTCCTTATTGGCGCCGCCATTAGTGTGCTGAAGTCACATGCACCAATCAGCAAAAGTCCCGAAATGATCAGTCTCTAGTAAAGGGTCTCTATTTTGTACCGTCCGCTTACGCCCTCTAGAGGCTCAGGCTCTCATTACTTTCATGCGCTGTGAGTGCTGTAAGCACTCACGTTTCCAGCTGTTTCCAGCCGTGCGCCCAGTGTTGCCAACTCGGTAGATTTCCTACCAGATCTGATAGAATGGCATAGCCATCTAGTAGGCAAAAATTAATTTTGATAGCTAGAATTTCTAGTAGAATGATCAGCACAATAGTAGATTTTCTAGTAGAATTTTGTTTAAGCCGAAAATCTTGTGATTGATTACTCCTACTTCATGTTTCCGGAAAATTTGAAATCTGTTCTTTATTCTTACACTCTTTACTTTAACTTACTACACCGTATGCACCATTTCAGAGAATACAGGGATACAGAACAGACCTTTGGACGTCCTCGCGCATGTTTATTCACATTTAGGGTGCAGTCCTCTGGAGCATATCGCGGATTAGCGGATCGAAACATTCTGTGATTGGCGATCCACTAATCCGCGATACGCTCCACGGGACTGCACCCTCACTCTGTGATGGCATGTTTGACCGAAGGATGTCATAAAAAAAAAATTAAAACAAAAGACTGCTATATATCTAATAACCTGATGGATGATAATGATGATATTGATTTTAATTTCGACTTTTAAGGCCTATGGCAATTGGCAATTAGCAATTAGCATAGGTTTTTAGTCCTACGTGCAAATCGTAAGAATTTTTAGTCAATATGTACAAATATAAAGAGTTCTTTATTTTAAGTTATTTTACAATTTTATTTGTGATTGCGTCATGCGTGTGATCTAATTCTAATTATAACTGTATTATTTTGTATGATGTACAAATATATGAAACAAATATTTATTAAATAAAAACATTTTCTAAATTTTTTCACTGGTGTATTAACAAGCCCTTCAAACATTTGTTTATAAATTTTTGCTTGTAAAATTAAAATTCTAAATAATTGCCAAAAAAAGATCTTATTTTCTACATTTAGTCGATTTCTGGTAAATTATCTATTGAAGTTTCTGGTAGGAGCACTGAACTATACTACTGGAAAGCGCTCTGCCCTCTGAAACGGCGTAAGAAACAGAGAGAGCTAATGTGAGCCCTTCTGTCCTTCATCGCGCATGCGCATTCGACCGATGTACATTCTGAATCAAAAGTATTGTTGATCCAAAGCGTCAGAAGTGAATCGGTTAGTTCAATGGTTTGGTTAATGAAATGTATTTGCATTTTTTACGAAATAAATAGAAAAATGGTCCACAAATGTTGTGTTAAAGCATGTAAATCTATTCACAGTGCGTATGAAGATATCTCACTACCAGTGTCTCCAGATTTGGAACTGCACATGCGCAGACGCATGGATAGCACTCTTGACTCAGACTGTACCGACAAGGACAAAGGGGCTCACATTTACTCTCTCTGTCGGTTCAGGCGAATGGCCTCAGAGCGCTTTCCAGTAGTATAGTTCAGTGGGTAGGAGCCGGCTAGAGTTGGCAACTGTGTGCGCCGTTTCCAGTCGCTCGATTTGCTCACATGTGTGAGCATTTAGGCGTCGTCTACAATACACGGAGTAAGAAGTACAGCCCTGCGCACAATGGAGGAAATATTAGAAACAGGAATAGATATTAATATTTTAACCTATCAGATACCAGTTACACCGGAATATACGGTTTCTGATACGTTGAAATTTTAATATCTATTCCTGTTCCTAATACTTCCTCCATTGTGCGCAGTATATCTAATAACCTGATGGATGATAATGATGATATTGATTTTAATTTCGACTTTTAAGGCCTATGGCAATTGGCAATTAGCAATTAGCATAGGTTTTTAGTCCTACGTGCAAATCGTAAGAATTTTTAGTCAATATGTACAAATATAAAGAGTTCTTTATTTTAAGTGACTGTGATTGGTCAATTTCTTACTCTTACTTCTTACTCCGTGTATTGTAGACGACGCCTGAAATATAATTGCGTTCTAAGTCACACTGTCAGTACTAAAGATCTATAATATATGTGACGGAAAATACAGATTTTACTAACAGTATACACAGTCGTAGTTTTCGTTATGGTCCAATGCCATTTTAGGTTACATAATGTGTCAAAATGTATCATATGAATACATATATTGCATATATATGTGTAACTACTTCACCTCTTTTTGCTAAAGAGGTCTACTGATATATATTGTCGGAATCTGTAATAGTCGTAACATATTATCGAACTTATACCCCCAAAGCTCTGATTGGACGGCTCGTTATTCCCTGTTGCCTGTGCCTATTGCCTGTGTCTATTGTGTTTCCAGCTTTAATTAGGTTTGTTTTTTTTCTCTGCACTAGTGTGCTCTAGAGTCCTAGGCCGCGGTCCGATACACGCTCACAACGCTTAAAAATCATTTCATCCTTGTTGTTTGTCAAATGTTAAACGAAGACAAACAATGCTCATGAGCGTTGTCAGCATGATTCGGACCACGGCCCTAGATTTATCAGAGAGGCGCAACCGGTGTTATGCATTCTGATTCGCTGTTGCAATCTGACCAATTGCGTGAGTTGGCAGCCATTTATAGTACTAGTGACATATTTCTATTTCATTTTATCCTATACATTCTATCTCACATTATCCTACATGTCTTATTTTGTTTGACATAGTTTAAAGGCAGTTTCATAGCATGTCGGCCATGTTTAGTACTCTCCTTAGTACCTTTGTCATACTGACTTAAGCCGGTTGCGCCTCTCTGATAAATCTAGGACTCTACGTCTGGCTACGTGTGCAGCTACTCCATCTCTTTTTATTACACGTAACCAAAGCATAGAGAATGGACTGCGCGATCCGTGTGTCAAAATGGTCGAGGAATGAGAGAGAGGGACCGTGGCAGACGGCCATTTTTATCTCTTTCCATTCAATGGTGTAATGGGAGAGAGAATGAGAGGGAGATTGGCCGTCTCCCACGGTCCCTCTCTCTCATTATTGTCGACCACATTTGATACATTACTTAGATACAGATCGCGCAGTCCATTCTCTATGTCTTTGCACGTAACAAATAGAGATACAAATTTCTCATGCTGATATTCACACGGATATATTTCCACGAAATATTAAAATTTTATGAGTATTATAATGTATTATAATGTGTGTTTGTGTGTATGTATGTATGTTTGTATTTATGTATGTATATACTTCTATATACGAGGGTTGTCTGAAAAGTTTTGAGCCTCATCATGAAGCTGGCGTTACTCGTCAAAGCCATTCTAGTATTATAATCGTGATACTTATGAAAGATATCTGTGACAATTGTGGCCACTTTGGACGTTCAGTTTTTGTTTCGCAATCATTTGTGTCGTCATTTTGTAAAAATGGAAAAAATTGAATATCGTGCTATAATTAAATTCTTGCATTTGAAAGGCAATACGTCTACGCAAATTAAAGCCGAGTTGGACGCTGTTTACGGGGACTGCTCCATCATTTGCCACCGTGAAAAGATGAGTAGCTGAATTTAAACGTAGTCGTACCAGCTTAGCTGATGATGAGCGTTCGGGACGGCTAACAACTGCGACCACCACCGATAACATCGAAGAAATTCATCAAATGATAATGGACAACCGTCGAATTAAGATTAGGGAGATAGCAGAGGCTGTTGGCATATCAAAAGAACGTGTTTGCCATATATTGACTGAAGAATTGGGCATTCGTAAGTTAACCGCGTGTTTGGTGCCGCGCTTGCTCACTCTGGATCAAAAACGCATTCGTATGAACATTTCTAAGGCTCTGTTGGAGCGGTTTAAGCGAAACGAGTCGGATTTTTTGCGTCGATTAATAACGGTTGATGAAACTTGGATCCACCACTTCACTCCTGAAACGAAAGAACAGTGAACTGCGAAGGGTGAACCTGCTTCGAAGAAAGCGAAGACGGTTTTATAGGCAGGAAAGGTGATGGCCACTGTTTTTTGGGACAGTCATGGAATTGTATTGATCGACTATCTTGAAAAAGGTAAAACAATAACAGGGACGTACTACGCATCATTGCTTGACAAGCTGAGGCAGAAATTGAGAAAAAACGACCGCATTTGAAAAAGAAGAAAGTGCTGTTCCATCAAGATAATGCACCGTCTCACACTTCGGCGGTCGCTATGGCAAAAATTCACAAATTGCGGTTCGAATTAATTGACCATCCACCGTATTCACCAGATCTGGCCCCCAGCGACTTTTCTGTTTCCTAGGCTCAAAGTTTAGCTCGGAGGACAGAAATTTTCATCGAACGAGGAGGTCATCGCATCCGTAGACACCTATTTTGCAAAGCAAGACGCTCAGTATTATTTGAATGGATTAAAGGGGTGGGAGCATCGCTGGAAAAAATGTATCGACTTAAAAGGAGACTATGTGGAAAAATAAAATTGAATTTGACCGAAAAATTACTTGTTTCTATGTTAGGCTCAAAACTTTTCAGACAACCCTCGTATATATAAATAATAAATATAAGTATATATACATCTCTACACACATACATACATACATATATACGTACATACAGACACACGTTATAATACAGAGACGTGTGAGTGAATATTGGAATGATATTTTATGGGCATTATTATGTACACACATTACAAAACATAAAATGTATTTCTAATTCATATCCACTATGTCTGTTTAGATGTATTGAAAATATAAAATGCACATAAAATACCAATACATCTGAACAGACAGTGAATATGAATTAGAAATACATTTTGTGTTTTGTAATGTACGATATGTACATAATAATGCACATACAATATAATTCTAATATTCATTCACATACCTCTATATTATAATGTGTGTTTGTATGTATGTATATACTTAAATTTATTATTCGTATATATATATTATATATATATATAAAAGTATGTACATACATACACATTATAATGCACATAAAATTTAATTCTGATATTCACTAATATGTCTATATCGTATCTGCGTGAGTATCTAAGTATGAGTAACTTCTATCTCTTTTTATTATGGGCCTTCTACAATAAGTTATAAGTCATAAATCAGAAGTCAGATGCTAAAAATTGACCAATTACAATTGTCTTTAGCATCTGACTTCTGATTTATGACTAATGACTTATTGTAGAAGGCCCATTAGACATAATAAAAAGAGATGGAATAGCTACATATATACATGTGCAATGTACCCAAATGTCTGAAGTCTTCTAGTAGCCCGTCAGCAGGTTCGAGCAGAAAATGACGGCAGTCTGCCATCAACTGCGTTCGCATTAAGTTTGTGTTCTGTTAACATCGACTGTCAACATAATGTGAAGGCAAATTGTTGGCAGAAACTAAGCAGATCCTGCCGACATTATCTAACGCTTTCAGATTCTGTTACGTTTTTTCTAGCAGTCTGTCAACAGTATTATCTAATTCTGTTGCCATTTTGTTGGCATAATGTGTAGCAGACATTAAAAAAATCTGCTTTCTACAGATTTGGCTATCTGGTTATTTATATATTGATAATATAAGTCACATCCTAAGTTAAAATGGCATTGGGAACGAAGAAGTGCTGTTACACGTGATACATGTATTTCAAATATATGTTTGCATCCGAAGATATACATATTTATGTTACAGTCAGAGTGCTCACTTAGTAAAAATATATTTATTGTAATTTGCTTGTATATACATTGACCAATAAGTGTATACATTTATTAAAACACTTTGAACATGATATACTTATATACATTTCATAGACTTACAGCGTCATATGAAAATTATCCATATGACTATTGACCGTGTACGTTATATATATGTATAGCACATATACAGAGTGTATAAAAAATCCCGGATCCCTTAAATATCTTGAAAAGTAATCATTTTTGAGAAAAATGTTTTATACAAAAGATGTAGGGTTGAAAATGGTCTATTGACTGACCTTATAAATTTGACCTTGGATGGTGCCACCAAGGTCAAGTCAAGATCAAATCGATTTTCTTAAACGAAACACCCTATTAGATTCTAGAATCTAATAACTGAGGTCGGGAGTTTTCCAAAACACTATAATAAAGTCTCTTTTTAATCAGTACTTTTCAAGTTATAAAAGTTGAAATTTACGGAACCGCCGACATTAGCATTATCTAAGATATTACGTAGAGATTGCCCGACTGAATTTATGAGTCATGTATGTGCCCGCGAATGTCTGTATCTCTATTTCTTCCTCCCTCCTACCCTTTCCTTCTTCTTCCTTGCCTTTCCTTCCTACTCCTTTCCATTCCCTTTCCCTCCTTTCCACTCTTTCAACAAAGCTGGAGACTACATAAGCTAGAGATCTCTCCTGTCAAGTTCACTCTTTCTGTGACCTGCGATTGAGAAGGTATACTTTTTCGTGATACTCCATTCTGAGATTGCTTATCGCCACATAGTTATCTTTGTTTATAAAGTATTTATTTAAAATATTTTATAATGCTTACTGAACAGGAGCGTATATTCCTTTTAATGATGCGAGGATGGGGTGATCGTAGGAGGTCTTACGCACATGTGATAGAACTTTTCAATCAAACTTTTAGGAATGAGGACAATAGTATATTGAAATCGACTGTTATTTGTACTGTACAACGTTTTGAAGAAACAAGTTTCGTAAAAGACCGTAATAGACAAGGTAGACTAGTAATAGCTACAAATCCTGATAAAAGATTGAATGTTCTACAGTCTTTTATCGAAGATCCGCGTAATTCAGTTTGCAAAGTTGCACAACAACACGACATCAATCCTATGTCAGTTCATAAAATTCTAAAAAAGGAAAAATTTCATCCATATAAGATCCATCTGGCGCAGGAACTATGTGAAGATGATTTTGATCGTCACATTGAATTTTGCTAAAGTATGATGTTAAATATCGATAGAAACCTTTTACTTGTAGACAACATTATTTTTTCAGATGAAGCTACTTTTGAACTAATCGGGAATGTAAATCGACATAATTGCAGATATTGGAGCGATGAAAATCCTCATTGGATGTACGAGGCACATACTCAAAATCAGCAAAAAGTCAATGTATGGGCTGGAATTTTAAATGAAGCCATTATTGGGCCTTTCCTTATTGAAGGTAATTTAAACGCTGACAATTATATATATACACACATATATATATATATACATATTCATTATATCTAGCTTGTATGTTTGTACAATATAGATAAGAAGTAAGATATATTCTAAGTTTTGAATCTAATTATAACTTATGCATTAAACATAATACCTCTCATTTTTTGTGGGGATATTTAAAGGGAAAAATTTATAATACTAAACCTCGAAATCTTAATGATTTACGTCAACGAATAATAAATGAATTTAGAATAATGCCTCGCGAATTCTGTAGAAATGCAGTCTTAAGTTTTTATAATCGCCTAGCACATTGTCAGACTGCGGAGGGACGCCAATTTGAGTATTTGCTATATATGTAATATTCTTTTAACCCTAGCTCACCATACTGGGATATGACGTATCTAATGCGATTTTTCACATTGCAATTCACACTGCAAGACTTTAACTTTTTATGATGTAATTTAAGAATAAAATATTTTTTGTTTTATCTTTGTTTATTTGGCTTTGTCTTATTTTATAGATATTCATTTTGCATGTGATAAGTTAAAAATATGTTTTCTATTCAGAGGTATAACTTGACGAAGTTCCAGATCCCGGTGGGGTCTAGCCGAGAAAGTAATTAAAAATTGGTAGGTAAGGAGAGTTGGGTTAAAGGAATGACAAATGCTCAAACGAATGACAGTTGATTTAGATATACCATTGTCTTTATTTCTAAAAAATTTATTGAAAAGTCTTGTCGCTTGCGTAAGACCTATGACCACGCCATCCTCGCATCATTAAAATGGATACAATCATCTTAGCTTAGGTAATGCTAATGCCGCGGCGGTTCCGTAATTTTCAACTCTCATGACTTGAAAAGTACTGATTAAAAAGAGGCTTTATTATAGTGTTTTGGAAAGCTACCGACCTCAGCTATTAGATTCTAGAATCAAAAATAGGGTGTTTCGTTTGAAAAAATCGATTTGACCTTGACTTGACCTTGGTGGCACCATCCAAGGTCAATTTAAGGTCAGTCAATAGATCATTTTGATCCCTACATCTTTTGTATAAAACATTTTTCTCAAAAATGATTACTTTTCAAGATATTTAAGGGGTCCGGGACTTTTTATACACCCTGAATATGTATAACGTATATATTATATAGGGTGTCCAAAAAGATCCCGGATTTATGAGCTGAACATAAAGATGACTATAACTAATAGTGAAGGAATGTAAATTGTACTTGTATTGGCATATATAGTATGCTAAAATATAATGCGTTGATCTATGACTATGATTCACGTTCTACGACTCAGTTACAGCTATCCTTGTGCTAAGGCCTTCCATAACGTTTTTGAAAGAAACGTTTCAGACAAAAGTTGTAAGGTTTTAAGGAAGACATTTACTGATATTCACCTTATATATTAACCTTAGCGTCTGCAAGGTCAGATCAAGGTTACATCCATTTTGTTTTAATGAGACATGATATTTTTATTGTAGACTCTAATACACAGTTATTATTGATATGTTGACTTATACAGGGATACAAGTACGAAAAGTTCTCGGTCTAATACAGAAATGATCCCACAAATATCAAACTGCTATAATTTTAGAAAAGTTTGATCCTTCATAGGATTACTGTTAAAATTTCAGACAGATGTGTTCATTAATTTCTTTCTTTCGGTCGTGTCAAGCAACCAGTCCCAAGCTTTTGGTCCCATTATGACAATGCATCCACTCACATTTCTTTAATTGCAGAAGCAAAATTCTACGAATTGGCTCCGCAAGCATCGTATTTCACCATCCAGATTTGATAATCGAAATGCCTCTGGCAGTAAATTAAAAATAGTCAGCCCACGATGAACGTCTCTGGTAGTTAATTAAAAATAGTCAGCCCACGATGAATGCCTCTGACACTTGTTTATAACTAGCCAAAGCACGATTTACGGCTGTGGCATTTTGTTACAGCAAGCCAGCCCACGATTAACGCCTCTGGTAGTTAATTAAAAATAATCAGCCCACGATGAACGCCTCTGACATTTGTTTATAACTAGCCAAAGCACGATTTACGGCTGTGGCATTTTGTTATAGCTAGCCAGTCTATGATTAACGACTATGGCAGTTAATTAAAAATAGTCGGCCCACGATAAATGCCTCTGACATTTGTCTATAACTAGCCAAAGCACGATTTACGGCTGCGGCATTTTGTTATAGCCAGCTCGCAATTAACGCCTCTGGTAGTAAATTAAAAATAGTCAGCCCACGATGAACGCCTCTGACATTGGATCATGATTAGGCGAAGCACAATTTACGGTTATAACATTTAACCATATCACTTGTATGATAAATAAATTGATATTTTCACGAATGACATAAAAATACTAACCTTTCCCATTCTGGCTTTATAAGGTGCCTCCCAACAAGAAACACACATGACAGTAACATGACAGTAACCTTTTAATCAATTTTGGCTTTATAGGGTGCCTTCCAACAAGAGACACAATGTGACATGGTATGACACGGTGCATCATTATAGTCTTGTTGTTCGCCAATATACAAGCATGAGACAATCACTATGTTGTACTGAGTCGCTTGTTAGAAAGTACCCATAACCTTCTTTCGAGTTATTTGGCTGTCTAAGTTAAAATGGGTCACCCTGTATATGTACATCTATGTATAAAGATCATGTTATATAAAACAATCATATAATTCCATTTTAAAAAATTACTACGACTTTCATATAACCTCGAAAAAGTTATGTATTTTACTATAATTTGTCTCCTAAAGAGAGTCACACACTTTTGTCACATACATTTTTCCATATTATTTATATTATGTAGGTATTTCGATGTAAAATTTAAAACGGACACCCTCACACATGTATAATTATGAAATTTGTTTATACAAAAGTTGTAGGGTACAGACAAGGCTAACTTATGGTGACCTTGACCTTGACGATGACGATGACCTTCAAGGTCATTTCAATATCAAGTCAATTTTTTCAAATGGAACCCCTTATTTATAACCCGGAAGTGGAAAGAGCGGAAGATTTTACGTCCAAATATGACCTTGACCTTGACCTTCACCGCTACCTTCAAGTGCATCCCTCCATGGTGAGGTTCTATAGTTCTTTTCGGTTTGTGTCCGTTAGTTTGGACCTCCCTGTCGGCCAGCATTTAGCATGGTTG
>NW_017299862.1:50162-57326 GCF_001594075.2 Trachymyrmex cornetzi | reverse complement strand
CAGTTAAGGCAAGATAGAGGAGTCACCCAGCCAGTTTAGGCAAGATAGAGGAATCACCCAACCAATTAAGGCAAGATAGAGGAGTCACCCAGCCAGTTAAGGCAAGATAGAGGAGTCACCCATCCAGTTAAGGCAAGATAGAGGAGCCACCCAGCCAGTTAAGGTAAGATAGAGGAGTCACCCAGCCAGTTAAGGCAAGATAGAGGAGTCACCCAGCCAGTTAAGGCAAGATAGAGGAGTCACCCAGCCAGTTAAGGCAAGATAGAGGAGTCTCTCAAAGCACCGCGTACCGTCTCGTCTCATCTCGAAAGTCTCGACTACCACAGTGGTGTAAAAATTAGTTTTTACAGTCATAAATCCCTACAGCCCTCAATTCGGGAAACGAAGCGTCCGGACGCCCGGAGGTCAGGACCCCTAACATCTGGAGGCCGGGCGTCGGAGCATCGCACAGTGGTTTAAAACTGGATTTTATCATTCAAAAATACTTAACTCCCATCTTTTTCGATCTTTTTCGATCTTCTTCAGAGAATCTTACTCAGTTGATCATTAATAAGCATAATTTATATTAAATTACCGAAATCGTTTAAAATTTGTACGTAAAATCTTCCGCACTTTCCACTTCCGGGATAAAAAATAAGGGGTTCCGTTCAAAAAAAATCGACTTGACCTTAAAATGATCTTGAAGGTCGAGGTCAAGGTCAATGTCAAGGTCACATGCGGACCTTGAAATCTTCCTCTGTTTCCATTTCCGTGGTAAAAAATGAGGGGTTCCATTAAGAAAATCGACTTGATATTGAAATGACCTTGAAGGTAGCGATGAAGGTCAAGGTCAAGGTCATATTCGGACGTAAAATCTTCCGCTCTTTCCACTTCCGGGTTAAAAAATAAGGGGTTCCATTTGAAAAAATTGACTTGATATTGAAATGACCTTGAAGGTCATCGTCAAGGTCAAGGTCAAGGTCACCATAAGTTAGCCTTGTCTGTACCCTACAACTTTTGTATAAACAAATTTCTTCCAAAATGCTTACCATCCGAGATATTCCTGTCCGTTATTTAAAATGGGACACCCTGCATATATATAAATGCCTAATGATTCTATAATAGTTGTAAGCTGTAAGAATTGGCTAATCAAGTCAAATATGTGGATACTATTCGATTGTGATAGCTCCATTCTTACAATAAACACTTACATTTGCCACTTACGGCTGTATAACAGGTATTATACTTTCAAAATTGCATAAACCCAGCATGTACAATGTACACACATCGCGCGCACGCGCGCACGCACGTACGCGCGCGCGCGCGCACACACACACACACACACACACACGCACGCACGCACGCACGCACGCACGCACGCACACATGAACGCACACACACATGCACGCACACACGCGCGCGCGCTGGAAGAATATGCAATGCAATAAAAGAATATGCAACCTCAAAAAGGTTACATGTATTGTCAATACATGTTTTACAACCTGATGACGATATTGGACGTAGCGAAATGTGACTCTAGAATGCATTCAGTAATTCAGGGTTTATTATTTTATTCTCGTTGTTCACTGAACGTTAATAAGGATAAAATAATCTCTGGGTGCATCCGGATGAAGTTTCTGAACGCAGTCCTATATTGCACGTATGTGGTTTGAGTCTGAACTAGAATGATAAGTAGGAAACGGAATAAAAATGTCAGTATTACCGACATTTTTAGTTCCGTTTATTAGAGGGCGTTTTCCTATCGGAGTTCAGCGTTTGCTTTAGGATCCCCTTAAGGAGAAATCTCTACGTTTAACTACACTGTATATAATTACCTTCTATGTGAATCTAAATGTTTATGAAAATTATTTTAAAAAGGTACTTTTTTATTTCAAAATTTAACGAAAATTTCGTGAAAAATTCAAACTTTTTTTCAAACATGCATCATTTTTTCAATTTTAATTTTTTTTCACCTTTTTTTAGGTTCACATAGAATCGTATACATCTTATTAACTTAAAAAATTTTTTTCTGTCTGTTTTGTATCAATATAATAGGAGCTACATGTCCCACCGATTGGCAACTCACATCGCCACCTCTGTTATTTGCGGCGCTGCTGCTTTAGTATTTTTTAATATTTTGTAAAAAAAATATATTTATGTATTCAAAATAGACAAAGTAACATAAAAAAGTTTGAAACAATTAGCTAAATAGTTTTTATTTAAAAAATACTTGAAAATTGCCGTTTTTTTAGCCTCCTAAAGATATTTCCTCCCTTAATATTTTTATATTCAGAATAATTAGAGGAACCATATTGTGTAAAAAAATTATATCATTTCATTTAAACAAGTGAAGGTGACCTCCATATGACCTTAAAAAATCGATTTAAAAAAATGATTTTATCATTATTTGTCTCCTTTCGAATCATACAACTTTTGTCTGAAATATTTTTTCCTACTGTGTTTGATTTTCAAGATATTCCGGTGCTTTGTTGAAGAGAAAGTGAAGATGTTGTGCAAAAGGTGTAAGTAACGCAAACAAACTATTTGATAATCTGACTGTTGATAATCACAATTTATCCGTGACTATTTTATCTATTATAACATGAATATGACTATTTTTGTTAAGAGAGAGCATTTAATTTAGAGATGTGCGAATTAGTTCGAATTCGAATCGAATCACAGTGAATTTGATTCGATCCGTTTTCGAATTTGAGACTCGAAACCAAATATGTACGAAATTTCGCCTATTTTATCACTCGTCTATTTTATATGCTTTATTTGCGACTTCTATCTCTCTCTCTTTCCTTCTGTCCCTCCCCCTTCTCTCTCTCTTTCTCTCTCTCCCTCTCCCTATATCTCTTGCGACCAATTTTATATCAATCTTGCTTACCAATCTTCGTGCAAGCACATGCACATATTGGCTTACATTGTGAAGAAAATGTTATTCATGTTTTAAAATACTATCATATAGCGTTTTCGGCCCGACCGGGTTTGCACCAACCTGGGTTGGATTAATGGCGTTTTGCGCTCTCCTATTGGTAGAGCGTGTGACATCAACCAATAGGAAAGATTAATCCAACCCAGGTTGGTGCAAACCCGATCGGGCCGAAAACGCTAATAATTTCATACAACTATGGTCCTACGCCGCAACTATGGTTCAAACACCCGCGGACACAATAATCCCGATACGTAGATATAATACGTAGATATAATTGTAGAAATATTAATTAAATGTAAAAACACTAAATTACCTGTCATGTAGACCAGCGAGAACACAGAATAGCTTGTCGTGATAACCGATGGTCGAGAAAGTTGGCAACTAACCTCGTTATCTGCAAACTTTCTCGACCATCGGTTATCACGACAAGCTATTCTGTGTTCTCGCTGGTCTACATGACAGGTAATTTAGTGTTTTTACATTTAATTAATATTTCTACAATTATATCTACGTATTATATCTACGTATCGGGATTGTCGTGCGCGCGGGTGTTTGGATCATAGTTGTGGCGTAGGACAATAGTTGTGCGAAATTATGGTATTCATTTTGTTCAAGCTAATTAAAACTGAAATAAAGGTACAAATTTAATACAACAATTAGCTTTAAATTAGATTTCGACACACTGAAAGGAACGTTTTGTACTTATAACCATTCATTTTGTTGATATGTGACTAATAAAAACTTTCTTATTTTTTCATTAAAAAATTGTATTGTCCTAACCAAAATTTACGACGACCAAATTTTGATTAGAATAATCAAAGTTTGAATTTTCTAACTAAACTTTGATTATTCTAATCAAAGTTTAGTTAGAATAATAAAAATTTTGGTTAGGACAATTTTTAAATGAAAGAGTAAGAAAGTTTTTGTTAATCGTATGGCAACAAAATGGATGGTTATATGTAGGTACTTAAACATTTCTCTCAGTGCAGAATAAATAGTCACTAGTTTCTTCAAAACAATACATTATAATCGCGATTATTATTTGTTTACTTATACGCATATGAAGAAGTCTCTAATTTATTAATAATTATTATGTTATAATGCGATACTTTACGTACTAGAAACAAATTAATAGAAGCTAATTTAAAAAATAATGAAGTATTTTCACTGACGGTTCAGATCTCTTTAAACAAACGAGAAAATGAGTCATTTTCAAGGTGCAAATACTACCAAAAAGTATCGTTTTTAATATATTTATGTCACATTATCAACTTTTTGATATACTTGTACATTCAAAATGAATTTTTTCAGCTTTTAAGTTTTTTTTTAGCTGTCAGTATGTGAAAATTTGATTCGAATTCGTTTTCGAATCAAAAGAATTGGATTCGATTTGATTCAGTGTAAAGATTTCAGATTTGTTTTTGAACATGTCACAGATTCGATTCGATTTTACAAATGCTTGATTCGCACACCTCTGATTTAATTACTTTATTATAAATGAATTTACATATTGGTACATTTTTTGAAACTCTTACTTAAGTAGCAGATAAAGTTATATCCTACCTATTTTTATATCTTCCATTAGTTCCCTTGAGATTATAGGTACACTCGGAAATATTCGGAGTGTCTCCTTTATGACTCTGTCGAGATACTTTAATTTCGACAGCTCCTTTACATTGGCTGGTGTTTCTGAATCTCCAAAAACCTCCTCGAGTTCTTCGTGAACTTTTTCCTGATGCTCTAAATTATTGCCCAAAAGAAAGAGCGTCCAAGTTATCGCAACCGCAGTTGTATCATGCCCCTTTTAACATTTTTATATTATTTTACATGTCCTTTTTACAGATACATTATCTTGCTAATTTAATTAAATAAAGATAAAATTTTATGTTACAAAAATTGTAAAATTTTAAATTTAATTTTAATTTCGCACATCTTACCTCAAACATGAACGTATCGACTTGCGCTCTTAACTCATCATCAGTCAAAGGGGTGTCAGCTTTCGCATTCTGATCTAATAATAGATCTAAGAACGCCTGTCTCTTACGTTTACCTAATATAATAAATTTTATTAAATAAGGAATATTTATGAAGTACCTAAATAAATTATGTACCTATAATCTATATAAAGTACAATATATAATTCAAATTTACAACCTATGTTAAATTCATTGTCTTCATTTTCGAGTCCCGTATGGCCGTTTTGCGATTGTCGTTCAATCTTTCTCTTACTTATCACCTATATAGAATTTATCGTGTTAGATGTAAATGCGAATATTTCTCAAACGAAATAATGTAAAAATTTTAGTAAAACTTTAACACTGTTTTAAGTCACTAAATACAAAAAATATTTTTAACATTTCTAAAATATACCACTTTTGTAAATCCATGCAATATATCAAGCGCTGATTTAAACTGTTTTCCTGTAGGCAGTGAATAGAACAACCATTCAATCCAATGCCACGGTCGAAGCAGTCGTTTCATTATTAATGAGGAAGTTCTAAAAGTACGATTGTCATTTAACTTACGTAAACTACATATGTAATTTTAATAATTAATTACATAATATGTAATTAATTATTAAAATTTAATTCTACTATTAATTAAAATTTAATTAAACAATTAATTCTTAACATGTAAGTAATAATTCATTAGCTATTTCATTAATAACACTGTCCGACAAAACATTTTTTGCAACACAAATATGAATAACTATTTTTTATGTATTTTTGTTTTATGAAAACAAAATGAAGCTGACTATCATGTCACAATTTTGAGGCAAATAGCATTAAAAAAGCAAAAAATGACGATTGAGATTTTTGTGACATTGTATAACTCGAAGGGAATTTTTTTTTAATTGCATTAAGGGGATGCTGGAGTGATGGTCGAAGTTAATCAAGGTCAATAGTACAGACTTTTTTAAATTCCAAATTCGACAATAATGACATCTTTCATTCATTTCTTATACTTATTACATATCGTTGTGTCTCACTCAAACGCATTCATCTGTCCTTATCTAACATATTGCAACGACATCTCTTAGAAAGAGATCAACTAAAATACTGCTCGGTTTCATGGCTAAACAGTCTAAACTGTCGTACATCATCGATTTCTCAGGCGCTAGACACACAATTTCGTTCCTTGCGCTAATCTTTTTATTTACGCGTCAAAACTTAATTCTAAAGATACGACTGTAATCGTCTATTTATTCTACATGTGCTTCTGCCCTAATTTCGAGCATATAACGTGCATATAATTTTTTCACGAAGTAAATGTTTGGTGAGCTGATAGCACATGGATACAGGAATCTGTAATTCATTATTTTTCCTAGTTTTGGTCACAAAATACACCAGGAGCAGGTACATTAGCACGGATATTTCAATCGTGGAGAAGGAATTTTTATTCTGTGCAATTAATTCGAAGAACCGCGCAAGAAACATAAACGCTTGCTTTATCGGTAAAAAAGAAGACTCCAGCATCCCCTTAACATATGGAATAGTGAAAGACCTATTCATTATATTATATAATATATATCATTCTGTCTTACACAAACGCATACATCTGTTCTTATCTAATAAAGTCACTAGATTTATAAAGTACCGCAATCCATAAGACCAATGTATAAGGATTTGAAGCCAAAATGGCGTCGAAAAGTGTAAATAGTACTCATTTTCATAACGTATCTACACATTAAGTGTAATGTATTTAATCTCTTTATTTAGATAGATAGATAGATACTTTATTGATCCCCTTGGGGTTACAATTTTACAATTTTACATACACATACACATATATCGCATTTACATAAACTTAAACTTACTTACTAACTTATTCTAACTTAACCTATTAAACCTAATTTTATTTACTCTGCCTTTTCTCTCTTTCTCTCTCTCCGTTAGGGACTTCCGTTTCCAGCGTCTTTCCACTCATTAACGTGGATTCCTTCTTCTAGGTAAAACAAAATATTCCCTCTTCCTCCAGAGCTTCCCACCCCTTTCATCCAATCTCATTCTCTCTCTCACTCTCTTACTCATTCCTCCCTCCCTCTCTCACCCCCTCCCCCTCTTCCCCCCTCTTCCTTCCTTTTCATTCCACCCCCTCCATCCTTCTAATCCTCTCCTACGCCCCCTTCCTCCCACATCCTCTTCCTTTCCTCCTCAACTTCCCTCATCCACTCCTCTCCCTCCCCTTCTTCCCCCAGTATCCTCCCCACCACTTCCTGCCAGCTTCCTCCTTCCCCCATTTTCCAC